>NW_005843163.1:138421-141343 GCF_000455745.1 Alligator sinensis
CCTGGTCTCAACTCAGCAGGCTAGACGGGCTCTCTCTATAGCAGAAATTTCTGCAAGGAGCAGCTCGTGAGTGCTATGACTTGCCCTCTTCCTGTGGCAAAAGCTTCCCATGTCTATCCAGAAGGCACAGACAAGGGACCGCTTGAAGCCAGAGTCCAGTTTGTAACTGCTAGAGGTAAGGGTGGAGGTGGTATGTAACCATAGGCTAGGTTGAGGGCTATGGCAGGTAGAAGTAGGGTTGAAGAAGGGGAGGGAAATGAGAGGAGGGGATGTGCTTCTGAGCACAGAGGGGAATGGACAGGATACTGAGAGTGCTAGGGCCTAGGATTCTTACCTGATTCAGGGACTTAAAAAATCCCTGGCTGCTGATTGCATGGGGTAGTCTGCCTGCCCTGCCCCAGACAGCAGGAGGGGAGGGGAGATATGCTGTGAGCAGAGTGCAGACACCTCTGCAGCACCCGTTGCTGCTCCACAGCCCCCTTTACAAAATCCTGGAACCGCCTGTGAACCTTGTCCTATGTGTTGTTTAATTGGCAGCAGCTCTTGGCTGTTCAGTCAAAAGCTAGTGCCAGTTCCACAGTAGCTGTGAAAAGGTTAAAACTATCGCTGCTGAAGAGCAAAATCCACCCCCTCCCCTCATGTGATGTATGGGGGGGAAAGAAGGAAAAGCAGCAGAGACAGCCACTTGACTGTGTCCTCTATGCTCTTACTCTGGGCAGAAAAAACAACTTAAGACATGCATCCCAATTTTGAAGGGTAAATGTTGGGAAAAAGACAGGTGTGGTACATGAGTAAATACAGTCCTTGTACTTTCAGGACAGGGTTATTTTAACGTGATCCTTCCAAAAAAGGGGAAATTGGCCTGAGACCGCCTGTTGGAAGGGCTGTGCCTTTTTAAAGTTACAAACAAATGTTGCCTTATTGTTTGTAAGCTTACTTCAGAACAGCCTTTATAAAAATAATTTAAATCAGACATGAGGCCATTGGATAGCATGGTAGGGAAACGATGCAGAAAGCTGAACTGCTGCGACTTTCCTCCTACTCCAGACTAAGGTCTTGACATCCATCTGCTGTGGCTGTACTATCCTCAACCACAAATTAAGGCTGTATTTGAAGAATTTCCCTGGATCTGTTCTACCCCATTAGCTGTATCAAATTATTGGAAGCCTCCATCCTGTTAATGCCCAACAATGCTTTACTTCTCCAGGGCATGGCTCTAAAATAGGTAAGTGTGGAGTGATTGGAGCTCCTGAACTGGAAGACTTAAGGTATTTCTCATGGGCCGCTAGAGCTATCTAGTTCCATTTGTGTTAGATCAGACATATCCTCACACCCTTTATAGCAGATACTCATTTTTCTTAGTGGTATTGTTACTGTGCTGCGAATACAGATTCATAGCTGTTAGGGTCAGAAGGGACCTCAGTAGGTCATCGAGTCTGACACCCTGCCCTGGACAGGAAAGAGCGCTGGGGTCAGATACTAGGTGCTTGTCCAGCCTCCTCTTAAAGACCCCCAAGATAGGGGAGAGCACCACCTCCCTTGCAAGCCCATTCCAGATTCTGGCCACCCTTACTGTGAAGAAATTCTTTCTAGTGTCCAACCTAAATCTGCTCTCCATCATCACTTTGTGGCCATTGTTCCTAGTTACTCCAGGGGGTGCCCTAGTAAATATAGCATCTATTCCCTGCTCCTCTCCCCTGGTGAATTTATAGGCAGCCATAAGATCACCTCTCAGCCTTCTCTTGCTAAGGCTGAAGAGATCTGGGTCCCGCAGTCTCTCCTCATAGGGCCTTGCCTGCAGGCCTCTGACCATACAAGAGGCCTCCTCTGAACTCTCTCAAGATTCTCCGCATCCCTTTTGAAGTGTGGTACCCAAAACTGGATGCAGTACTCCAACTGCGGTCTGACCAGTGCCACATAGAGGGGAAGCATCACCTCCCTGAACCTGTTCGTCATGCATCTGCTAATGCATGATAAAGTACGGTTAGCCTTGTTGATCACTTCGTCGCATTGATGACTCCAAGATGAACATGAGTCATCAATGTCTCCAAGATCCCTTTCCGCTGCTGAGAAGGTCATACCCCAGCCTGTCAGTGTGTTGGCGGTTCTTTTTGCCCAGGTTCAGCACTTTGCACTTGTCTTTGTTAGATTGCATCCTATTTCATTCTGCCAATTTTTCCAACCTGTCCAGATCTGCCTGGAACCATTCCCTACCCTCTGGTGCCTTAACTTTGCCCCATAATTTGGTATGATCTGCAAACTTGGACAGGGTGCTCTCCACCCCCTCGTCCAAGTCACTGATGAAGACACTGAACAGCACTGGTCCAAGGACCAAGTCTTGAGGGACTCCATTGCCCACAACTTTCCAGGTCAATATTGACCCATCCACCACCACTCTCTGGGTGTGACCCCTAAGCCAATTTGCCACCCACCTGACCGTGTAATCATCTACATCACAGCCTGTCAGTTTATTTACGAGAACAGAATGAGATACCGTATCAAAGGCCTTCTTAAGGTCTAGGCGGATGACATCTACCTCGACTCCTGCGTCTAAGCATTTTGTGACCTGGTCACAAAAAGGAACAAGATTAGTCAGGCAGGATTTACCTGCAACGAACCCGTGCTGATTTCCTTTCAGCATTATTTCTCCTGCTGGGCTCCCACAGATGTGATCCTTAATGATTTTTTCCCAGAGTTTTCCCAAGGATGGAGGTGAGACTAACTGGCCTATAGTTTCCCAGTTAGTCCCTCCTCCCCTTCTTGAAAATAGGGACCACATTGGCCCTTTTTCAGCCCTCTGGAACTTTGCTCATTTCCCCAAATCACACATGATTTGGAGCCTTTTAAGGAGTCATCTATGAGGCTTCTTAGCTTCCAAGAAAGAGAAATCTAATCATCATGGAAAAAAGGAGAAACAAATTG
>NW_005843163.1:141359-153220 GCF_000455745.1 Alligator sinensis
TTTCCCTCACATTCTTGTGGTAGACTACAGCCATGCTCATCAAATAATCTGACTTGAATAACACAGGCCATATTCTATCCCCAAGTTAATTCTAGTTAGAACCATATGCTTTTTCCCCAGACACTGCTCCAGTCTTGGTTTTGGCCTGCTTAGTGAGAGGGAATCCACCACAACCCTGGATAAACTTTTCCCAATTTGTAGCAGGTTAATTACCCAGATTGCAAAATTTTAGTAGTACAAAAAACTAGAACTCTTGGTTTCAAAATGATACCTTTTTTTAGACCAACTGGAAAATGGCAAGAAAACTGTCCTTTTCTGCAAGCTTTTGGGATCAAAGTCGCTTCATCAGGCTCGGGGAAAAGTGTAGATGGTACAAGATGGTAAAAAGTCCTCATAGGTAGGAAATAAACTTCATTTTTGCACAGAGGGAGCTAAAGATGGAAGATTGTCCCTCTGGGTCCATGAGAGTCTTTGAGCAGTGTTGAGTAGCTCTTTGATGTGTTAATCAGGTAGGATTCCTTCCCTGGAGGTGTCAGATGGCAGGCAGGGAGGTTAAAAAACTTCGCTGTTGCTCTGAAATGAAATTTAAAATCCAAAAAATTGGCTAAAATTTGACATCTTCCATGTTTCAGGGGTGTACTTGGTAGCCGTGTTGGTCTAAGACAAAAAGACATACAAAAAACTAGAACTCTTGGTTCCAAAATGATATTTTTTTTTAGATCAACTGGAAAATGGCAAGAAAATTGTCCTTTTCTGCAGGAGCTACTAAACACAGCTCAGACACTCTCATGGACCCAGAGGGACAATCTTCCATCTTCAGCTCCCTCCGTGCAAAAATGAAGTTTATTTCCTACCTATGAGGACTTTTTACCATCTTGTACCATCTACACTTTTCCCAGAGTCTGACAAAGGGACTTTGATCCCGAAAGCTTGCAGAAAAGGACAATTTTCTTGCCATTTTCCAGTTGGTCTAATAAAAGGTATCATTTTGGAACCAAGAGTTCTAGTTTTTTGTATGTCTTTTTGTCTTAGACCAACACGGCTACCAAGTACACCCCTGAATTTTTAGTAGTGAACTTCTAGGTACCAAAGATGACACTTTATGGAAGCTTCGTAGCGATCTGGAGTTGGAAAGAAGGAAAAAAAATAAACTTTTTGAATAAGGAGGGTTGCCTTAGCTACAGCACCAACTGAGGTCAGAGTTGAAACCATGAGCTGCTGTGACCCACCCAAACAGAGGGAACACCTGCAAGGGAAAGATGGGCTGGAACCAAGGACATTGCAGACAGAGTGTTTGTCAGATGATCTTGTTTTTAGTACTTTTCATGTAATCAAGCAGCTCCCCCATCTACAGTGGTCAGAGCATACACCCCCCCTGCAATGAGCTCACTATGCCTTTGGAAAGTGCAAAGCCTTCCTGCTTGCTTACACCTACCAGATGACTCTTGAACAAGAGTTGTACTGTTGTACTATGATCGATACTGCCTGATCACGGAGCAGGTTCCAGGAAGGGGCTTACTTATGCAACAAGAAGGGAAGAAGAGACAGAAGCATCTAAGGAGCAGATCCCTTAACCTTTCCCACACCTTTCAGTATGTGGCTATTCTCTCAAATCTTCCCTGAACCCTCCTCAGATTTTCAACACTGTTGAATTATAACTATTGCCCCAGTGCCAAATACTGAGGCAGTATATCAATCAGCATCTTTCTACTGGCTGTTCCTACTCACGTATCCAACAACTGCATTCTCAACCAGGGCCCCATGAGATCCTTTGAAGGCTGCTTAATACAAGCACCCTTAGGTATGTAAACACATACACCTTTCACAAGATGAACCCAGAGATTTCAAATCTCAATTTATAGTGTCAAAAACACCCTGACCTGCAGCGGCCTTTCTGGTTCCTTTGGAAGTGAAGAATTGCTCTATTGTTATTTCATAACAAGAACCGAGTGCAGGCTAAAAGCTGGCATTTTCACAAGAGATGCCTTGAGTCTAACAAGTTTGAAAACCATGGTATTAAACCTTTGTTCCCCAGTAGTGCACTGGGAGCTCATGCTTAACTGATTAGCCAACATAATACCCATCTTTTCCGAGTCACTGTTTCCCAGGATACAGTCCCTTTCTTCTGATTCTGTATGTATAGCCTGCATTTGGTTGTATTGAAGTGGACGATGCTTGCTTATGCCTAATTTACCCAGTGATCCAGCACAACATCCTGGTGACCCGTCTTCATTCTTTACAACACCCCAAATCAATGTCATCTGCAAACTATCAATTCTGAGCCACCAATAAAAGCCTTGGGCCAACTCCCCCCCAACCAAAAAAACAAGCCAGTCCCTGCAGTTCCCAATAAAAATATACCAGTGTGATGATACTTCCCTGCTTGTAGTTACAGTGAGACCAATTAACCATTAAGCCATTCAGTGTGTACTGTGTCAATACTGCACTGGGCAATCCAACACTTTATGAAAGTTATTACAGCAGTATTTATTAACTTTAATTAAGTTGGAATCTCATATAAAAACATCCTGAACCATATGCAATAAATTCATGCTGATTGACATTAATGATGTTGTCTACCTTGATCAATCAAACCTTCCCTTAGCCACTCCATTTGGTCAGAGATTGCTATCAATTCACAGACCTATGTTAACTAGGTCACCCTACTCAGCCGCACCCGCACAATGCGACAGCTGCCACATGGGTGCCAAGCAGGGGCATGGGGGGGCGCGCCCATTTTTTTTTTTTTTTTTTTTTTTTTTTTTTTTTTTTTTTTTTTTTTTTTTTTTTTTTTTTTTTTTTTTTTTTTTTTTTTTTTTTTTTTTTTTTTTTTTTTTTTTTTTTTTTTTTTTTTTTTTTTTTTAAGTGCTGGGAGGCTGGGGCTGGGCAGAGCAGCCATGGGGGCTTTTCCTATGGCTTCCCCAACCTGGGGAGAAGCAGGCACAGACAGAGGAGCCATGGGAGAACCTGCAGCCACCCGGCTGTGCCTGCCTCTCCCTGGCGAATCCGAATCTCCTCGAATCAATTCAGAGGCTTTGGATTAAATTCAGACCTTTTAATAGGTCTCCTGATTTGATCTGGATTCAGAGATTCGGCCACCAAATTGGGCCCTATGGCTTCCCCAACCTGGGGAGAAGCAGGCACAGACAGAGGAGCCATGGGAGAACCTGCAGCCACCCGGCTGTGCCTGCCTCTCCCTGGCGAATCCGAATCTCCTCGAATCAATTCAGAGGCTTTGGATTAAATTCAGACCTTTTAATAGGTCTCCTGATTTGATCTGGATTCAGAGATTCGGCCACCAAATTGGGCCAAATCTCCTCCAAATCGAATCAAGGACCGAAGCTTGGCACAGCCCTAATTTTCACCAATTAAGATCAACCTTAGGCACCTCTAATCAAAGGGCTTCCATGGTTGCCGTGACAAACATCTTTACCCTTCAGGGGACAGTATAAATCCCAGATATAACACCAGGGAGTTGGGGTAAAGGGTTTTAGAGTTCCACTTAACTCTCCCTTTTGGGGTCTACTTTTGGCTAATAGTTGCAAAGTTTGTTATTAACATACATATGTCCAAAAATCAGTGATCAATAGGATTTAAAGTTAAACACTATAAACAGAACCAACCTGTCTTCTAAGGCTATATAAACAGATGTCATCTCTGAAGCGGGATCAGCGGTGCTGTGAGGTGTCAGCACTGCTGATCTGCTTCAGTGGCATCTATAGACTCACTGGGCCCTTTGTCCCATAGGGATGAACCTCTGCTGCTCCCAGGGATTCAAGAACCTGATCCTGTGGGACAACAGCCCTGGATGTTGTGCCCCATCTCAGGGCGCGTGTTTGCAAATAGGGGAACCCCTATGGGGGTTCTTCTGCTTGCAGACATGCCCCGAGTCAGGACACAGGAGTTAGATACATGTACCATAGAACTCCCCTGCAGGGGCCTGATATGGGTGCTGTAGGAATCCCCTGCGGGGGATTCCCATGGTACACAATAAGCAAAACAACATCCTTCCATTTAAGGTGTCATAAGCTGTGACCACCTTTGGTCAGGGCAATATTTTTGGGTAGTTGGAGTGCAACAAGGGGCTTGGATATCTGCTTACAAGCTGCCATAATTTTTATTTATTTATTTATTTATTTTTGCAGCTTGGGGTCTAGTTCCTCCCAAACCCCTCCACTGACCTCCTTGAAACTTGGCAGGCTTTGTGGCCTCAGTAAGAGCTACCAGCCCTGCAGTTTTGACCCCCCTGTGTTGTAATACACAGCCGTGACATGAGTTTGGCTTTCAAGAATTTGGGGTACAGTTTCCCCCAAACTCCTGCACAGATCCCCTTGAAGCTTGGCAGATTTTATGCTCTCAGCAGAGGTTATCATTCCAGCAAGTTTCATGCAAATCGGACAAAAAACAACAAAGTTATAGATATTTTATTGATTCCCCATTATCCCTATGGCTGGATCTCCAAGGCAGCTCCAAAGCTTCGGAGCTACTTTGGCTGGATTGAGGCGGAAACCTGGTCTGGAGCTCCAGATCGGATCGTGGCCATCCGAGGCAGCCGGATCGGATCACTGCCGACTTGCACAGGCCTAGTGATCAGCCACCTCTGTGACTGTAGCTATTCCCCTCCTGCAAGGCAGCACCTAGGGCTGCTGCTCTGGTCACCCCACTTTGGTACACTGCAGGCTTTTTTTGTGTTTTTATTGATTGCAAGCATTTTACTAGATCGAGCAATATTCCCTGCTACAGACTACATTAAAAAAAGTACTTAAGCATGTGCAAAGTCTGTCTGTGGGAAGACCAAAATGCCTGCCTTGGGATACAGTGGGTTCAGATAACAGGCAGCATAATTTGGTAAATTTTTGTTAATGTTTAAGTTTTAGGAGGCCTTGTTCTAAAGACCTTATAAACCGTAGCCCCTAGATGTATTGCACCACACAAATAAATAGAAAAACCCTCAATACAGAAAGACCTGTCATTACCCGTTGTCATTGCATGGCATAGATAAAAGCAACATTTCCTGCTCCATGCAACAGGAACTGCTGACTGTCTAACATGATCCCACATGAAAAGGCCCTGGCAACAGTTCGGGAAATCCTCACTATTGCCTTCACATAGCATTAAATTTTTATTTATTTATTTATTTATTTTTACAGCCACACATGGGTGATGTCTGCTTGCACCTTAAGGTCTCCCTCCATACAGCCTGTATTAAGGAGGAGCAGCAGTTGGGGAAACTTGACAGTAACAAATACTTAATATTTTGAAGTTCTCAGCTGTCACGAGTTATAGTGCATAAGAGAAATCGGGAGGAGTCCTTCATAAAAGGGAACACGAGTGATGTGCTAAAGGTGCAACTTTAAGAATAGTGCTTCTTAGTCACTTGTGAGACGCCAGGCACACTGTAGGAGGGGAAGTGAAGAACTCAATAAATGACAATAGCACAAGTGGAAAAAAATTTATTTCTCAGTGTTTCTTCACTGTCAATACTGTCCTTTTGATGCAACATGTTGCAAAAAAATCTTAGCTTTTTCCATTTTACACAGCTACAATATTTACAGGCTGTTTCCAATAACACGCGCAGACACATACACACTCACAGACACACGCAAGTACATATATCCCTATCCCTGGCAAGATATCCATATGCTGGTAGAGGCAATGTATACTTCCTGTAGCCCAGTGAAAACCCATCCTGTGATTCTTGCAGTTTACGCTTTATTCCCCTCTCCCTCTATGTCCCAATCAGCAGCATATTGGTAGGCCTACTTAGGGTCCTTTTGGAATAAGTTTATATACTCAGTTTAAATTATCTCAGTCTATCAGGTCCTGGGCTGAATGAATGTCCTGGGGGGTTATATATTCCAAAACTGTACAAAATAGAAATCATTAGCTTTGTTGGTATTCAAAGGTTTGTGACTGTGAGTAATGTATGCCTGTCTGCTCTCAGATTCTTTTGGAGCAGCCATCTTGGATCACCTTTTTAGAAATATGCATAATGCTGGATTGAAACAAACCATGTATGCTATCTTTCATCCAGGTTTTATGTACCCACTGTTTTACTAAGGCACATCTTAATTATCACTACAAGTTCTTATCCTGTCCAGCTTCACTGAGTGAAATGCATTAGGTTATCAAATTGCTGAGTAATGCTGGACAACAAGGAAAGAGTAGAAGCCTATATAATAGGTATAAAATCCCCTTAATAAAATTAAGTACATAATTCCTGTGGTGGTTTAACCTAATGTTCAATAAGGTACTTGCATATTTTGAAGAATTACATTATTCACTGTAATAAATCCAAGTTGTTCCACTGTTTTGTGGATGAAGAGTCCTTGAAATTAAGAATGTTCTTTAGAAATAGCTTTTCTGTATTGACACTCCTGGGTCACCAGGTCTTATACAGGTGGCATCAAGGAAATGTTTCACAGTTTGATTAGGTAATGTTTCCCCCACCCTCACAAGGTGAAAAACTTTCAGGACACTTGCCACAAAATGCCAAGAGTATGGATGCCATACCATACCTCATTTCAGCTCATGATTCACCCAGTCTCTGTCCTAAGAGTTCACTGCTTCTCAAAGGGGAAGCAAGACAGCGTGGGAGGACTGACAAACTGCACAGCCAATATGAAAATTGAATGAAGGTCTATAAATGCTAAGTATCCCACTGGACTGGATATAGAATCACAACCAAATACTATAGCTTCTTTAAAAAAAACAACCTGTCTTCCCCCAACCTTACTGTGAAAACCTTTGGTATTTATCGCATCCTAAGAGATATCCCAGTTTCATCACTCTGCAACATCGCAGATACCAGAAGTGAGACACGATTTCAGGTATCATCACTGGTATCTCATATCCATTCTGGAATGTCTTTAGTAAAAAAGGAAGCACCAAAAGGTTTAATAGCTGGGAGCGGGAGGGGAGGAAGGGATTTACAAGTTAAACAAATTGTGTTTTACTTCTGAATGCTCCTATCACCTGCTTAGTGGGACATTCAGCACAGTTCTGTACTTGCATATTTGCAAGTCAACAGTAAGGTTTTATGCATGTATCCATAGATACCACCTTTACAGAAACCTCCTTACAAAAACAAGGTAGATTAGAATCTACCTGGAGGATAAAAACCTAGTCTTAACTGGAATGTTAGTACAACAGAATGCTAGCAGCATACAATGCTCCCAGAGTGTAATGAAAGCACACTTCTATGAGGCTGAAGGTCCCATTATGGGCTGAAGATGTTTCAGCATGCTCTCCTGAAGTCTTGGCCAATTTAATGGAAACCACCTGGAAAACGTTTACCTGTGCCACTTCCAACAGAAGATTCTTCTGCATCAAGATCAAATCCCAGTACATTATACCAGCATGGAATGAAAACATAACATTCTCCACTTAAATGCTTTTTGGAACATGGACAGACGTAACAAGTTAAGAGATAGAATTAATATTAGATGGGTTTCATCTCCTCTCTCAGTGAAAAGGATAGAGACTGTAAATTTGAACAGACTAATAGTTAAATGTAACTTTCAGAATTTAAGGATTCTCTATCCAAGTAATTGGCATAAGGAATGGTAAGCAAAATCTCCAAAATTTTCCAAAATCTCACAGAAGAGTGAAATGGCAATTAGCCATCTTCTACTGAGCACTCCTGGGGCAGCTGAATGCAGCTATTTGAATGACTTTGCACCAGACAGTTAGTAACATGTTTTTTAATTAAGTGACCAAGACATCAGCTGCCCCCAAATGTCAATACAATGGAAGCCTTAAAATAAAGTCATTTTTACCCTTTAAGAAATCCTACTTCCTTCTAAAGAACTTTAGTCTTCTAAAGCCTTAATCCAACTCTGGCCAAGAAATATTTACATAGTATTTTATGTATCCTCAAGTCACTTTCTATGATGTTCACTACCAATGACAGACTTGGCTAAAGGAGAATTAGAAAAAAAGGCTGCACATCAAATCCAGCTCTAATGTATTTGAAGTGTTGCTTCCATTAGGGTCTGGTATTTTAAAATGACATCTACGTACTTGCTTCACTATTTAAATTATTTGATTATCTGGAGGCTCTGGAAGAACAAAGAGTTCTTATAAGTAATATATCAAACTTGTGGCCTGTTTCTAGAGAGGTTGCTTATTCCTCATAACCTTTGTGAAATAACATTCTAAATCATAAAGAAAATGCATTTTGTAGCTACCAGAAGGGGAGGGACATAGAGGCTAGACCATTTATGTAGCTTCAACACAAAACAAACACATTTTCTTCAGTCTTGACAGCAAAAACTACCAATGCAGTCACCTACTGAAATTATGTTTTCAGATAGGTAAGAGATGAGTTTAATTACACTGTAATGTGCCCAAGTGATAAGCTATTTGGAAAAGCAAAAAATATTTCCAAGGTGGTACACCAAGAATTGTGTGTTGATGCTAAGATCAAATGTGACTGCGTATGCAGAAACTGCACAATATGCAATTGTAAAACGCACAGTACTTAGTACAGGCTTTGCAGTGTACAATGTAAGCAGAACCCTTGTACAAAACACTGTGAACAGTAATCACTATTAACTGGACACCAGGCATGGGAAGGGGGCTTTCACGCTTCAAAAAAAATATGGTGACTTGGGTCATCATTTCAGTAATTCTTTGCAGTAGACAATTGCTTGCCATATTTCCCACATCCCATATAACTTCACTATTGCAAGTATGTATGTAGTGGAACTAGACTTCACTGTTGGCAGAGAAACTAATGCAACATATGCCTGACAACCGGCTATAAAAGTCTCTCCAGTTACGTTACTTAGGAAGAAGTAGAGGTGATCTGGAAGAGAAAGATGGCTGCTCCCAAAAGCTAGGACTGTGCGCAGAGTCCTATGTAATTACAGATCAGAAACAGGAAACAATCACGACATGTAAATTTCTCTCATGGATTAAGAGAAGCGAGTCATAGGAGCTGCAAGTTAAATAAACTGCAGTTTTCCCCTCACACTCCAGGATAAACTCGAGTTACTTGTTTCCCTGAATATACACATTTAAAAAACACAATAAAACCTAGGATATGCAACACATGAATAATTCAACTTCACAGTTATAAATACTCAAATTACACTTACATAGAATATATAATCACGGAAAATAAAATTCAAGTCATAGAAAAGAATGAAGACTACAGGGGAATAAAAGGCGAAATGGTAAAAGTGATATAACAGTTCAGGGCTGTGCCTCCTATATAAGCTCCTTGAAAAAAAAAAGAAAAGTCAAGTTAGTTAACTGAACTGAATGTGGAAACCTTCAAGATCCCACAAAGTAGATGTGAAGCATGGATCTCTACCTCTCTCAGAAAGGCAAGTGTCTCTTCCAGAGATGAGCCATTGAGATAACATAGCTAGCTCTGGGTACAGAAGATGTACAATAGCCAAGGCTGTGTAAAGGAAGGAGTAGGATTCAAAAAAGTACATTTGGGTCCACTTTAAAGCTGGATATGTTGTACAAAGCGGATATACCACCACCAAAATATATCTATATAGTACAGGGATACTTGGGTGCATTACTAGATATTTGGTATTTTTCCATTTATTGTGAAAAGGATGCAACAAATGCACTTGTACGAATTACAGACTATTAAACCAAACAGAACCCATGGCACAGCCCTTACCCATCAACACGTATATGGAGAGGGAGGGGATTAATCCCAAAGGCAATTTAAATAATGGTACTTTATTTATATATATAAATAAATGTTCTGAGCAATCTCAGGTTTTTTGTTCTTAGTGCATCGCTGTAAAAAAATTAGTGCAGTTCTCTCATTAATGTTTTTAGCTCACAAGGAATAAGAATCTATACATCTGTTCAGTCTCTTCTTGTCATACATAAAACCTCTCTACTGCTTTACACCAAACTTAAGGTTTGTATGCCACTCCATTTCTTTAAAATAAGGTGAACAGACTCTACATACTGATAAAGTATGGTAATTTTTTGGCAAAACAATTAGAAAAACGAGGTGCTCCAATTGTAGAATGGAAGTTTGCCGATTTAAAGCATTATGCAATGCATAAAACAAATTTTAAAAATAAAAGATATGTCTCAAATCTAACCTTCATGCAAGTGTTTCCTCAGCAGCTAATAACTTAAAGAAACCTGTCACGCTTGTGTATTTCGGGGGAAGGGACTTTTACAAGCCCTGTCTGTTTTTAAGTCATTTCCTACAACTGGACCGAAGTGTTGTGTCCTGGGAGCCTCTTCTCATGACCCGTCCTCTTTTCTGACTCCTTGGAGAAGGGAAAGCTTAACTGTCAGTGTGACTCACACTTCGGCCCCAAGTTCGAGGACTCCAGTTTCAACCACAGCAACATACTTATCTTCAATCTGGACGAGCAGGATGGTTTTGTCTATGTGGGACCTACTACCTGGATCTCTGCTGCAAGGCACCCAGCGGTGAATCACCTGGAGAGGTAACCACAGCCAAATCAAAAGTCAGTCCTACACAGATGGCTGCCATTCAGCAGTGGCGAATCATGAACCTGTTGCATAGCAATATACAGGCAGCAGCAAAGAATGCTATTCAACCCAGTCACACATGTTGCAATGCCAGCATAGTCTAAAAGAAGGTACATTCTTTTGCAAACCTTGCTAGAGCTGCTGCAGTCTCTTTAAAAGTCTGTAAAGAACAGTTGTAAATAGCCTAAGTCATTTGAGAAACAAATATTACTTTGTATACACAAGCCAAGCTAAGAATGGTTTATTTTGGGATAAGGGGTACACAAAAAACATGAGTTGCTTATTTTCCTGTCTTCCACCTAACTTTAGCTGTGTTCTTTTTTCTTCTAACTACAACGTTCAACTTCTCTAGATACAAATGCAAAGATAGCCTGCAGGTTACTGTCACAACCCAAGGGTGTGATTTTGTTTGTGTGCGCTTCGGCACTGCTAAATTATTCCCCGCCACTCAGAGCTTTCTTTGCAGGGTGCATTTCTTAGTTGCAAAGAGAAGTGCACGGTGCAAAGGAGTTCCCGCCATTCGCATGCAAATGTGTGTCCCACTATTGGCCAGGTCTAAATTATTCCCACGTGGCGGCTAGCGATTGGCTTGCTAGCCATATAAGAGGCTTGAGTGGTTTCCGCCCAAGTTGGAGAACTCTGAGGAGAACCCCGCAAGGGAGGACTCCACAACCATCTGGAGGAGGAGAACTTCATGTCTCATGAAGATCTCTAAGCGCTGCGGAGCCTATCGAACCCAGCGTGTACCTTAAGAAGGCTACAGGGGTCTGATCAACCTCTGGCCTCTCCCCGTCGTCGAGTGCGATCCCTCGACGAACCCCTTCCCTGCGTGCAAGTTCCACGGAGCCTAGCAAACTTCGTGTGAGTGTATCCAGAGCGCTCTGCTTCGAGTTGTTTTCTTCGGTTGACGCGACGGGCTCGCGTGTTTAGAGCCTTCAACCGGATTGGGCTAGAGGTTCACGTGGAAGGAACTCTTGTCCACCTCTCTTCTTTTCTATCTGTAACCGCAACCCAAGCAAGTTTTCCTGCCTGCACCGCAACCATCTTCGGTGTAAGTAAAATAATCTTTAATCAACCGCTAAGCGTCCGTGCCTAATTCTAGCCCGCCGGCCTGCATTCCCCGACCCGGCGTGTCCGGGCTGCTGGCCACAGCCCGCCGCGCGCCCCCGAGGGCCTCGGCCCGCTCCCGGCCCACACAGTTGCATGTTATTGTACTTGTGTATCTGTGCATCTTTAGCAGGAAGGAGGAAGGGTTTCCTTTGCCATTCACCAAAATGAGGTGTTTATAGAAGACTAATGGCTTTTAAAAAACATTCAATTTAAACATTTAAACTCTTAATTGTAAAGAAAAACTGGACTTGGACTTGAATTTCAGC
>NW_005843163.1:153231-163909 GCF_000455745.1 Alligator sinensis
AAGGAGCCACATTAACCCAAACCTGAACACACACAGCCAGCGCAAAGTTAGCAAATAACCAAGGAAAAAATATACACATTGGGGATGTGGGCTATAATTACACTCCCATTGCAATGGAAAAGATTCCCAAATTATCTTGATGCACTGAAGTATACAACTGCAGTTTCAGTTGAGAAGTATGAAATACTGCACCCTCCCAATCCCAAGTGACTTTCTGAAATAAAGTTTCTTTCCTGAAGCTAGAATTGACAACCATTCCTTTAAATCAATTGCTAATGCGACTGCTTACAATAAGAAGATGCCACAGACAGGGAAAGGAATTCAAACACATTGTCATTAACTGCCTGGGAAGCTTTCAGAAAGCACACGTTTTGATTTCTTCAGAGACATGTGCTTTTTGTAGCTGCCTTGCATACTTTTCCATAAAAAGGGTATTATACTATATTCAGTAGAAAACAGAAGCACATTTAAGAAAAACGTGAATTATATGCAATGGTGAGAAATATCACCTTTAATTAACATCAGCTCTTGCTGAGCATATCTACTTTGACAGCCAATGTGCAGAACTCCTCAGAAAAAGCTCAAAACAACTTCCTACAGTTTTTAGAAACACTACTAGTGAGCCAATCATAACCCACACACAAAGCTTCAAACTGTGGGACATCTATCCCACGTCCCTTCTAAATCTTTTCCTTATGCCCATTCTTTATTCTTATGTCTCCCCTCCTTCTGGAAGTAATAGCTGGTATGGCACAGTGAGCACTGCGCATGGTTATTTTTAGGCACTACATCGCTGTAGCAATGCACTATAAACAGGGGAGCGTGTTGCTACAGCAATGTAGCTGTGGTGTCATGGGTTTTGTCCACGTAGCATCACATATAGATGTGCCCACTATGGATCATGCTTGTTGGTGGCTGCATGGCACCAGGAGCCATGCTCTTGCAGCTCAACTGTGTGTTGGGAGAGCAGTTGATGCTCCGACTGACGAGCTGCTTTGTAAGCCTACATTCCAGTATGCATGTCTCCTCTGCCTGCTTGAATGATGGACTACAACAACAGGAACAGAAAGGAAACGCAATGGCTTTATTAACAACAGCCTGTTTACCACAGGCAGCTGAAATGGAATAGCTTCCTCTCAGGTGAAAGAACATTACTTTCAACAGGGCAGTCCAACTTGTAAAGTGGCAAGAGGCTGCATGCCATGGGCAAGTGCACACGGGCACCCCCCAGCCCCAATGCACTTTTCATAGGCAGGCATGCCTCCACCCTGTTGCACTGCACAGGTGCGGATTCCTCTACCACACTGCACCATGTGCATGGGGCAAAGCATCCCCCCAACAAATGGCGCACACCTTCAGCTCTCTGCAGGCTCTCTTGGCACCACTATGGCCATACACCACCAACCTACCCCACCCCCTGGGGCTGCATCAGGCAATGAAAGCTAGGGGAGCCCTAAGATGTCAGCTGCTGCTGCAGCTGAAGTAGTAGGGGCAACAGCAGCTTGGTGACTGCATGTTGCTACCTTGCAGGCTACCAGTGGGACAGCCCCACCTCAGAAAATAGCTGCTTACAGTATGGTCACAAAAGCAAGCAGTGCGCTAAAATTCAATAAACAACTAAAATCCATTCAAACTTATTCTAACCTTCAAGCCCTCTTTTTAACCTTCCTCTATCCCCTTAACATCAAAACAGTACATATTGCTATCCCCTGACTAGCAAGGCAAGCTAATGCATTTCTGAAACAGTTGCCAAGCAACACTGGCCAATGATCGGAGTGCATGCTGAATTTGGCGATCAAATTGACATGCAACATCCCTGTTAGATATTGTTTTTACCAGAACAGCTAGTGGAGCAAATGGTAAAATGAGACTCTCTAAATCTTAATGCTTGTTTACATCTGCATTCTACTAACAGATTTTGCATAGGAGCCTACAGCTTTTGTTTAAATATATGGGAATGTTTAGGGTAGATGGCTAATAGCAAAAGAGGGATGGGTGGGGCAGTAGCAATGTTCCCTCTAAGCTGTGCAATGTGCATGGCCATGCAGGCACACTCGTGCCGTGCTGCCAGGCATGCCACACAGCTTAGAGGGAACGCTGGGCAGTAGTGCTCAACGATTGGGCCCCATGTGCTGGTATTGGGCCCTGGGGCCTTGTGGCATCCTGACGTGCCAGGATCAGGTCCCATGCACCCAATCTAGCATGCAGGGCCATTGCCTGCAGAGCCTCCCACAGACCTGAGGGGAGCCCTACAGGCCAGATGACACAGGTCATGGATGTGGCCCATGAGACGGAGTAAACACTTCTGGTCTTAGGAGTTTGTTTCATTTCATTTTAATACTCTACCTATGGTGTAAACAACATTTTTGGCCAGAGCACTGAGAAACTGCAATGTCTATCCTGTAAGATGCCAGATGGCATGCCAGAAAAACAGAGTGGGGGAGGTACATGGAAGGACGCACTGCATTTTAATATAGTTAATAATCATAAATGCTGCTTTTTATTTTTTTTTATAGTAAACACCTGGTTTTCTAAAAATTCTAAACCTGGTGACAATAAATAAAACTTTATATATTACCTTTGTTGTTCAACATGCTGTGATATGAGAGCGAGAGAGCGAACACCAGACACACACAGAACCACACGTGCGCAAACACAGAGAACCAGACACGCATGCAGCTGGGCTACTGGGCCGCAGGACAAAGTCCAACCCGATGATGCCCTGGGCCTGCTACAGCCCCTGTGCATCCCCATGAAGCTGGCTCATGGACTGCAGAACAGCCTGCCAAGGCGCTGACCTGGAGCCTGCCCATGAGCCAGCTACAGAGGCGGCACTAGGGGGGCCGATGGCCACCCCAAAATTCGCTTTAGCCACCCTGTAGCCACCCCTCCCAGCATGGCTTCCACCTGCCAGCCCCGCACAGCTAAGCCCACAAAAGGTGCAGCGCTCCTGGGGCAGGGGGTGGGCAGGCAGTGGCAGCGGTGGCCTGGGCAGTGCTGGAAGGGTGGCTACGGGGGGGGCTAAGGTGAATTTTTGGGAGCCATGGCCCTCTTTTCCACCCCCAGTGGGCTCCAGAGCCCCAGCTGGGCTTTGTGCCAGCAGCTTGTGTGCACCCCTTGAACAGACAGCAGGGGAGGGGCCTGAGGCACTGCAACCCTGTCTCCTTCACTGCTGTCCACCTGGAGGAATGCATGCATGCACTACCCCAGCCCCTCCCTCACCCTGCACCCGGAGGCACACGTTGCAGTCACCACCAGCACAGAGCTGATGCCGAGGCTCTGGAGCACCAGCTCTGCACTGGTGGCAATTGCATGTGCACCCCAGAGAGAACGGTGGGGGAGGGGCCTGAGGTTGCACTGCCTCAGGCCCCTCCACTACCACCTGCCCAAGGGATGTGCACAGCAGTCACTGACACAAAGCCCAGCTGGGACTCTGGAGCCCACAAGGGCGGCACTGGGGGAAGCTTGCAGGGCCAAGGGCCACCCCAAAATTCACCTTAGTCTGCCCCATAGCCACCCCTTCAGCACCACCATCACGTACCTGCCCCGCACAGATGAGCCTGGCTGCAGTGCAGCCCCCCACACTGGGAAGAGGCTGGTGTCACCCCTGCAGCTAGCCCAGGCTCTCGGTAACTCCTGCCAGCCACGGAGCTTGGGCTGCTTGCAGCCTCCCAGCCATCTCCTGGGAGCAGCCTGGGCTCCATGGCTAGCAGCAGCTACCCAGAGTCCAGGCCAGTGGTGGCGTGCCAAGCAAAATGGCCTTGTGCGCGATACTCTGTCACACGTACTGGGGGTTGCCGATCCCTGCTTTACTTCCTTTTGTAAGCTATTTTCCCTCTTATTGGAATACCACCTCTCCTCAGGAAAATGTGCAATGCTAGCAAAAAACAGCAAAGTATACATACGCTCCAATAGCATAGCAAGATCATCAGCTGCAAGATGAATACAGTTCTGGTGATTTGCTAGTACAGACATGGCCTTAGTCATTTTGTTACCTGAACAGCTAAAGCATGAGCATAAGAGACAGTAGCAGTGATTAGAATAGGGTCCTCAATGTCAGGGTACCCTATTAAGTTCAATTTCCTAATGCTCCTACATGACCTACAGCAAGTTGCAATTTCTATCCCCTTCTATTCCTCCCTTCTCCTCCCCAACACACAGAACAGGAATCATCTTAACCACCTTTTAAAGCACTTCAAGATCCCTTGCTAGAAAATACTGTAAGCATAAAGTACAGTATAGCTGCATTTTTGGCTGCCAATTCCAATAACCTGCTTTGGCAGGGCAATTTCTGATAAATGCTAATGCCCAACACCCCTGCCAAAACAAGTAAAAAATAAATAAATAAAAAAAAGATTACGAGGACCTTTAAGCTTCTTGGAGATTATTGATTTTCTGCTCCCCAGAGAATTACAAAAGCCTATTTTCCAGAGAGAAGTTCAATATTCAGCCTCTCTGCAAAAGCTTTTATACTGCTATATCCCATCCAGCCATCAGCTGCTAAAGGGTGTTTACCATTACTCACAGGCTGAGATCTAAACTAATTATTCCATGGTGTACCACTAAATGACAGTAATTGGGAACAGGAACTTCCTACAAAGAAATAACCAAGATATCACTGCAAAATGAACACTGGCTGGTAAATTCACTGTCAACATAGTTTAGGAAAGGAAAACGGAAGCTGGGTAAAGGGTACAGTAGTTTCTACCCAATGCGCAGAAAAAGTTTTGTTCCTTTTTGCTGAGACATCTGATTCTCCATCCTGCCATCAGTTGAGTCTGCAGAAGTTTTACCCAAGTTGGACACAGATGTTTGTTCCAAGAAGAGCATATTACCATATTTATGTTTGGAAGTGATGGCTGAACAGTGCTTCAGCCTGACCTTTAGTTCGCTTAAAAGTATTTCGTTAATTAGCAACCAAATGAAACTTACATGGCCTTCCATGCCTTCCTGAGGACTCCAGTCTTTCCAGCTGTTTCTCCCAGCTTTTAGCCGTATCACCTCATCTGGCCACTGCAGCTCCTTCCTCTTTGATATGTTGATCCCTTCCAGTACTTGGCTGGGATCCATTATCTACAGTGATAAACAGAATTGATTTTAGGCTTCTATGAGTCATGGATTCATAAGGAACAGATACACCACAACCATCCTCTTGGCTGTTCCTCAAGAACTCTCTCTCTCAAAAAAGGACTGATTCTGCATCCACTGAAGTCATCAGCAAAGCTTTGACTGATTTCAGCACTACAGACTTCAGGGTAGACTTAATAAATAACCAGGAAAAAAAGAAGCTCTATTTGACAGATGCCTAATAGGTGTTTTAAAATAAATGGGCTTTCTGGAAGAGGACAGCAGGAAAGCAGTCCAATGAACAAGTGGGATCTATCACCATCACAGAGGGGTTGAAATTTACTGGCAACATTTATATGGGAGACAGGAAATATTCTGGGAGAAGCCAAAGTTTCGTAGAAACATTGGTGGGTCCTAACTGCTTTATCTGCCCTCCAACCTCTTCTGCAAATAAAAGCTATAAAGCTCAGACCTGCCAAATTAATTTGAGTTTTTTCAACACTTCAGCCAAAGAAGTTACACTAAAAGCTTAAGATCATGAGTAGTTTACTATGTTAGGATGTCACCACCAGAAACAAGTTGGACATGGCCTTTGCCCAATTAACAACTTGTAAATTTCTCCCTGCAACACACTTAAGCAAACACATGGGCTTACTGACTGATAAGCTAGAGTACAAATTTATTTTTCCAATTTCTAGACTCCCAAAGTTGTTCCTGACACCTTAAGTCAATGGAGTACTGGCATCTGCTCAAAGACTTGGTGTGGGGCCACAGCCAATGAGCAAACAATGGAAAATGGAAGAGAAAACATTTTTACAGTGACCTCTATGAAAAATTCTCATTTTGAAAAAAATCAAGAGATTATACTAAACTATCAGCACTGAAAATGAAGCTATTTGACCTTTCATACCACCACTAAGACACTGCTAGCAAAACTTAATGGGTTCATTTTACTGTTAACACGTGAGAATCCAGTTGACTCTCTCAGTTTTGTGCTACAGTAAAGCATGTTTATGAGTAGATACTATTAAGGACATGAAAAGGCCACATATACAATGCTCATATTATTTTTCTAACCATAACTACAAATACCTATATTCCAGAGCCCGTATGGGGAAAGGAGGCAGAAGCAGTCTTAAGTAGCTTTCACAACATAGGAAATAACAATGAAGGGCGAGGACTAAGGCAATGTAGTTTATTAACATTTTCTTCTGGATGATTCACCTGAATTCTGTAAATAACTTCATCTCTTTTGGCTTGCATGTGGCTTGCAGGGCTTGCATTACTGCCTGACTGTGCATCAATCACATTATTCCCTCCTTCTGTCCCCAGAAAGCCCACAAGGGCATGTTGTTTACAGGCTGGGATACTTTGGCTGGAACTGCTGGAAGAGGGTAGGCCATGCTGCACGCTGACAACGCCAGTCTGGCTAGTGGGTTCCATCTGGTTCACCATTGACAGGCGGGACTGGATGGATGATGGGAGATTGCGGAGGGATATCTGACTAGTAGAAGAGCGTTGGCAAGGCACAAAGCCTGTAGCGGATGTACGAAGGGATGAATGACGACTGCTGTAGCAATAAGATGAATGGCTGGCAACTGAGGCACGGGCAGGGGAATGTCTGACAAGACTTGACTGCACAGAGTGAGAGCTGTGACTGGTGCCTAAAAATAAAAGATACAGAATCAGGAAAGCTTGACAGTTTCAGTATAAGCATCCCACATATGCTATTTTAGATGTTCACACAAGTGTTGTGGTGTCTAGACACAACTTTGACAGGAACATCAGAAATATCTACAGTGCTTGAGGGGCAAGATACATAGATCTAACAGTGAAGCTTCTGAGTAGGCAAAGATCATCTTAAGAAATCACATCCACACTTCTAGCAATACAGATATGCTTGATAAATGTAGATGTCCTATTCCTGAATTAATAAAAACAAAAGTTTTCCATGGTAAAGATTGGAGTTTCCCATGCTGCCTTCTGTAATTCTGTATCAGGAATAATATTAATTGCGATATTTCAGAACACCAAATATTTCTAGTCAGATACACTTGCTTTAATTGTAGTCCTAAGTTTTGGGGATAGAAAGTGTACAGTTATACTTGCTCCTGTTTTTAACAAGTTTGGAAATATTAAAACTGATTTGAAGGTGGGAAGAAAAACAATCAAAATTTTAACTTCTATGTCTTATTAAAGGCATACTATCATCTTTCTTCTGGTACCATGATATTTCTCCACAATTACAGATATAATATTACTATGACTGAAATGACCCTGCCATAAGCAGAACTTGAACTAGATCCTCTGAGGCCCCATCCAGCCCTATTTTCTAGGATTCTGAGAGAAAATGTAAAAGGTAGCAATACATTAACCTGTAGAAAAATTCTGTTTTGCTAAAAAGTGAGCTAAAACAGTACCTGGGGAAGCACATATGTTTTAATGTTTAACTACATGCAATTCCTCATTAGATCACTAACTTGGATACATCCTCAGAAGTTACCTGAAACTTTGCATAGCAGATGCTTTACTCCATTGTAGCAAACTTGCAGTAGCTTAAGAAACAAAGACATAGTGATCACATAATTAAGGGGTGAGTATGCCTGGCATAGACAAACTGCTCTATGGTATGCTGCTATGAAAACTCATCTTTGAGTCCTTTATTGTATCCCCTACTGTTCTGGTCTTGGGCCATGTACAGGCATTACATTTCTACTGTGGGGAATTGCTGCTCTCCCAGTATAAACAAGGGAACAGGCATGCATCCAGTTTATCCTGGGGAAAAGAGGGCCCTTCTGGGATAAAGACCTTTTAGGTGCCAACCTGGAAGATCTCCCTTACAAAAGAAACCCTCTCGCAAGAGTGAACGCTTGTATGTTTCCCTCCCAACCTTGTCTGGGACGCGAGGGGAACAGGAGTTGCTGCTCCCTGCCTCTTCCTCAAACTGGGGACTGCCTAGTTTAGAGAACAGGCTGGGGGCTTTGCCCCACTGTTCCCTCTATTTGGCATCTGCGGGCTATGGTCTTTGAATGTGCTAAGTGATGAAGAGCTCCCCCAATATGGCACTAAGAGGAGCACACTGCATGGGTCCCTCGCCTGAGAAATGGGCAGGCAGCTTTGCCCTGCTATTCCAGCCTCCTGGTAAAGAAGGACTGGAGCTGCTGCTGCTGCTCCTCACACCTTCCCCAGACCAACCCCTGGTCTGGGGAAAGGGACAGAGAGCAGGGGGCAACTGCAGGTTGAATTCCTGTACTGTTCCCTCCCCTGAAATGTTTCCTGGCAGTGGAAATATCTAAAAAATTGCCCTTGCTAGACATGAACAACTGTTCAAGGCCTTGGTCCAGGGACTTGTCATGGTGCTAACCCAGGTCTGTGATTTTGGGATACAGCTCTATTTCCATTTAGTATTTGCAACTCAGCTCTAGCCTAAAAGGTGCAAAACAAGTTGTCCCAGAGGAAGGCACTAACATACGGTTCCATTACTTTACCTAGCGTCGGGGGGTGAGATGTAACAGGAGGCTGGAGTCCTGCTGCAGGTCCCTGTCCTGTAACTACACTCCCTCCACCTTGTGACACGCTGCTCTGTGTTGACTCATTGACAGTTGCGTTGTTACTTGTGCAGGAAGCCCCACCTCCAGCATCTGAATCTTCAATGTTTCCACCACTGTTGCAGCCAGCTCCACAGCCTTTCCTCAACCTGAAAATGCAATGAAAATCACCTGCATTAATAAGGAAAAAGTAATCATACATCCTGTGCATCAGGATTCAAAGGAAGGCCTTGCACTTTGCACGTACAAAATTACTAAAAATTCAATCATCATACTGAAAAAAAAATCAAGACTATGAAGTCTTTATCCATCCTCTTCCCCAAGGTCAGTTACAAGCATGTTTTATTCTATTCTATATCATGCTTTCTAATTTTGTAGATTTTTCAAGAATGTTTTTTTTCTCTTGAAGATTCAGGCAATATATATTGCTCTATATCTGAGAAACGTAATAGTGGCCTTTTAAAATTCTGGTCACATTAAGTAGAACAGCACATTTAAAAAAATGCAGAAGCTACTGGTTCTCCATTTCTAATTGTAACAGTTTATGCTGTCCCATCTCCCACAGCAGCTATGTATCTCTAATCTCTAGTGTCAAGGCTTTCCTTGTATTATATTTATACTGTATTTAAATGAACAAAAAAAAAATGCTGGCATTTTTGTGGTTTTCCCCACTTATTACTTTAGCAACAATTTCACAGTTAAAACACAGCAAATAGAGCATATTATGATGCTTTGAAATGTATGGCATCTCTGCCAACATTTGAACATTCAAGTGGTGCGTTAATCAATTTGTTACATGGAACTAATAAACATTTTTACTTTATTGCTCAGAGGATGAAGTCTGAGATGGACTGATTTACTTGTTCTTTGGCCCCTAGCATCACCCTTGTCTTTCTATCCCATTTAATCTTATTACATCCTTGCCTTTATTTGCTTCCAAATCAAGGGTGTTGAAGCATACTTGGCCGGCATCTAATGCTCCACTGTAGGAATGACAAGTTACTGTACTAATGTGTTAAAGACTTGGACTGAGACAGGAAAAAATACTTCGGCTTGTGGTAAATACTCCAAGCACTTATAAGGAAGTAGCCCCAATATCTTAATATGTTGCATTTTAATTTATGTACAATTATGCTACTCATAAAAGCCATGTAGTACAGTACAGAACATTTAGAACCCATAGGGTGTTTCACACATTCAAAGTGCTGCATAAACATAAGCTTTATTCCTCCAAAGACTTTCATTCCTTGTGTAACTAAATGAAGAGCATCTCAGTTACAATTTAAGGGATAACTCAAAGTTTCTTTGAACTGTCAATTAGAAAGTTCTTGGGACATTATTCACATGCTCTGCCAAAAAAATCCCATGCTACAGTAGTAGCTGTGTGCTACAACTGTGCCAAAAAAAAATAATCCTGGGAGGCAGTCACGTTGCTGTGACTAACTCTCTTAAACTATATTCTGCCAAAATAAACCCAACAACTGTGACAGGACAGATGTTTCTAAAGATCTGGATACTCTTGAAAGCTAATTTTCACAGCTCACCTATGCCATGTTGACACTATGAAGTTCCTGATATTTGCTAAACTGATAGCTCCCCCAAGAATCTCCTTAAGCTGATCATGGCTATCTGAATAAGAAGTAGTCAAAGGTGACACATAGATTGGGTATCCAATGGGCTGATCACAGGATGAGTTGATCATATTCCTCAAAGCCTGCTTTGCATTTTGAATACTCCCTCTCTCTGGATTACGGTTGCGCAGAAAGACAAGTTCTTGCTGCTGTCCTGCCCAGAGGCCACGTACACATTCCTTATTTACCTGCATAAGAAAACAAAAAGCAAGAAAAAAATGGACAACATATTATAAAATTAGGTAAGGACAGGCAGGAGTGACTATTCTATTGTGTACAGATGTGAACAAGGTTACAAACAGATGTTACATTTGTCTCGGGAAACGTAACAGATGTTACATTTGTCTGTGCGGAGGGATGTGGGGGGATGCAAGTCAGTGTGTGGGTAGGTATGGGGGGGCTGAGAGTGTGGGGACAGCTTAGGAGCGGTGG
>NW_005843163.1:163940-178187 GCF_000455745.1 Alligator sinensis
AGCCCCCTGCTCATCTCCACCCTTGGGAGGCTGGAGAGCAGGAGATCAAACAGGAGGCTGGAGAGAGCAGGAGAACAGGCAGGAGGCTGGAGAGAGCAGGGGAAGTCTCCAGCTCATCTCCAGGAGCTTGTCTCCAGCCTCCTGCTCCTTCCCCTGTTCATCTCCAGCCTTGGAGACAGAAAAGCAGCAATGCATTCCTAGGCTCACTAAAACCCAATTAAAAAGGAGATGTGTGTACACAACAATCCTGGGATATTTCTGTTCCAGGATAAACACAGGCATGACTTGTCCACGGACAATTGTAAGGTCTGTTCCTGGCCTTAATATATACAAGCACTGTACTGTGGAAGGACTATGCTAAGAATTCAAGTTTCCTACTTCAAAGACATAAACAAACACAGGAAGGCAGGTGGACCATTACAAACAAGTTGGATTTTGTTTTGAAGTGAGTGACAGCTTGATATATGTTATTTGAGACTTCTCCTATGCACCTTTATGGGGGCATACTTAGCAAATGATGACGATCAGGGTGTGAATGAAGCAGGCAAAAGGAGCATTCAAGAACAACGCTTGGACAGAAGGAAGGGACTAAATAATACAAAGCTGATTGGATGTTATGTGGACCTTAAAAGAGAAATTTAAATTGTGTCGAGTCATTTCAGCATGTAGCAACACAAGGGTCAGATTAAAACTACATTTATCATTGACATCTAAGCATACATAAAATTTAAGCCACTACCACAGCTGGTGCAAAGCCTCACTATAACACTACTGCCTTCATATGGCCAAGCTGACAATTGAAAGAGTTTTATGATAAGATGTTGTTCATTACTAAGTGACTAAATGAAGAACAGTGAAAAATTTAATTCGATCCACTGGAATGAACAAATGACTGCTAGAACTGTCACTAGATATTAAAGGAATTACATTAAATTGTATGTTTTTCTTTTAATATTTATGGCAAATTCTATACTGACAACAAATCATGTAGTGCTGTCTTCACATGGAGAGGCAAGCCATGACATAATCCCCAAGTCAAGTACTGGGCTGGGCTGAAGTAGCAGTTTCCAACAATGATTACAATAAATTCCAAAACACCATCAAGCTTCACATCTGGCCATTCCACTGGTATGTACCAAAACAGTTTACCTTAATGACTCTGAAACTAAGATAGCGCTTGTTCAGCATAATGATTTTATATTCATTGGTTCCATCATCCATCACATGGCGGAGGGCAAGCAGGGAGGGAGAATTGGAAAGGACAGCACTCCTCCATGCAGGGTCTCCTTCATGTGCTATAACCAGATTTTGCTCATGGGAGGTTATGGCTTCATAGAGGATAGAAGGGTCATCATATTCATCTGGGGAAGTGAAGTGATCCTGAACCCAAGAAAGCAAGCATTATTTGAAAGTGTCAACTTTTCAGATGCTGACAAAAAAAAAAAAAAAGGTCTTACATGTCAAACACAAACAGATCGATGCAGTGCACAAAATTACAGTGGTCAAAATACAGACCCGCACTATTATGCAATCTATCATTCTTTTCATTTTTTTTTAGTTTGGGAGTAGGTGGAGTTATTGAATTAACTGCTGGATTTTAAAACCTAATATATTTTCCATTTATCAAAATTCCTTCAGGCATGCTTTGGTACATGTAAACTTTATTCATTCAAAAGGTCCCATTAAAACAAAAATTCTATATGCATATTGGTATGTATTTTTCTATTTCTAATTTTTATCTTATTTGTGGTCAAATTTTTCAGCAACCTACAATTTGAAGAGCATTTCAGGATTTATACATTTTAGCTCTGCCACTTCAACAGTGGATTTGTGTTGCTCTACTAGAGTTATCTGCTACATTACTCCTATGATTGCTTAGTTTATATTCACTCTGCTAAATTAAGGAAAACCCGTAATTCTTGGGACTGAGTGGACAAATGCAAGGTATTACACCTCGAGAAGAATAAATCAAAAACAAATATAAAAACACCTGGCTGGATGGCAGCATTATGGAAAAGGACTTGGGAGTGTTAGGAGATCACATACTCAATGAGTCTGTAGTGTGATGCAGCTGCACAAAAGGCAAATGCAGTTTTGCAATGCATCAACAGAAGCATTGGGTGCAAGACACAAGAGGTGATAGTGCCATTCTACTATGCGCTGGCTAGGCCTCATCTAGAATAGTGTGCAGCTTGGGGCTCCACATTTTAAAATGGACATGGAAAAATTAAGAGAGGGTCCAGAGGCAAACAACAAAGATAAAGGGCTTGGAAAACAAATCAAATAAGAAGAGCGCTGAAGGAGCTAGGCATGTTCAGCTTCTGGAAAAGGTACTTAAGAGGGGACATGACAGCAGTCTTTAAATACTTGAAGGGATGCCATAAAGAAAAGGGAAAGCACCTTTCCTCTCTTGCTGCAAAGAGGAGGCCAATAGTATGAAGCTGTAGCAAAGTAAGCTTAGAATGGATATCTGGAAAACTTTTTCACTATTAGAATAGTGAGACAGTGGAACAGACTGCCTAGGGAAGTTGTGGACTCTCCATTTCTGGAGGTGTTCAAGAGGATACTGGGCAGCCACTGGTTGGGAATGATCTAGGTGTAGCTACATTTATGTACTACTGCAGGTATTTTCCACATATCTGGGCTTTACTGGTTGCCCTCACCCTTTCTGCTACATGTATCAGGGTGTCTGTAAGCCTTCCTCAGAGGCATTGGGTGGGGACTATAGCCAAGGATGGGGACTTTGGGGTGTGTCAATGCTCTTGCTGGGACCAAAGTTGGATGGAGGTCCCTGGCTAGAGGGTCTTACACCTCTGCTCGGGGTCAAACTGATTACCATATTTGGGGTGAGGAAGGGATTTTACCCCATGGTCATATTGGTAGAGACTGGGGATTTTTGCCTTCCTCTGTAGCAGAGGACATGGCTCTCTACCTGGGATCTCTTGAGCATATACACTGACAATATTTCATAGAAGCAGGATATTACATGCCGTCATTCCCCTATTTTACCTGCAACAAAGGTAAAGGTGTTAGTGTGTTAGCTCTGTGTTGTATCAGGGTTGATGGTAGCCTGATGTAGAGCTTAGATTATGTATTTTATAGAATGCTTTGGGTAGATGATCCTGCCTCAGGCAGGGGGTTGGAATAGATGATCTCTGGAGGTCCCTTCTAAGCTTCCTTTTCTATGATTCTAATTACCACCAGTACAAAAATAGCATATTTTGGGAAGCTTTCAGCTATTGCTGGGGGAAGGACTTTACCTTTTTTTTTTTTTTTTTTTTTTTTTTTAAGTCATTTAATTCTGTCATAATTTAGCTCTTTCCAATTTTCAGGATGCAACAAAACAGTTTTGGGCTACAATACTCTTTTCTCCTGGGGTGCACATCAGCTGGAAGCCTAATGCACTTGCTAAATTCAGCCATTCTTACCAAGTCCATAGGCCCTTTTATCTTGCTTCACATTTGCCTCTAGCCATCTATTTCTGATTAATTTTTCAAAAGCTGATTATAAGTTACAACGTTCCTTGCTCATAAAATTACAAAAGATACAATGCATCCAAATGATATGATTACAGGATCAGTTTGTTTATCATTTATTAATTTTCCATCCCCGCTCTCTCGCACATTTTCCCCTCCTTCCTTATCTCCCGTTTCTCTCTGCTTAATTTCCCCCTCTCCCTAAGAAATCTCAGTGAAATGTATCTGATGTGGAGACATGTAACTGGTAAGAATTTCATAGCCAAGAATAGGTTTAAACTGCAAACTGCAGTGCAGCAATACTGAAGCTAGTTTTGGAAACTCTATAATGCACCGCCAGGAGCACTGTAGATAATCCCTTTAAAAGAAGACAAGGCAGGAGGGTTGTGGATGATGGAGGGGGAAAATAAATTAATAACTACCTGGAAAGGCTAAGGGCCTACTCGGGCAAGTCAGTGGGCTTAACCATGACGAACATAATTTCACTTGCTTGGCCAGAATGAAAGGGGTGCACAAACCTCTCTTTAAAAACATACTGTAGACACAGTTAGCCCTTTGTATCACTTTAAACACAATTTAAAGCTTGCAAAGCCCTGCCCATATTGGCTATATTTAAAACTGGCCTCAGGCTTTGCAATTTAATCACTAGCATGGATAGCAATCAAAAGAACTATATATCAAATATATTACCTGATGCAGTTTAAGTGACATGCGTATTCCAGGAACTACCACTTTCCTCAGTAATTCCATGTCAGCAAAGATCCATTCATCTCGGATTGAAGAAATACGAAAGTCACCTTTAAACAGGGCATGTAGCCCATACAGGAAGGATTCCAAATTACTGCGGGTTTGGAGAAAAAAGCCCCAAATATTAACATAACTAATCAAAAGTCTCTGTAAGCATAACCCCTTATACAAGGGGCAGGCAATTATTTTGGCTGGAGGACCACTTAATGAGTTTTGGTGAGCTGTTGAAGGCTGCATGGGTAACCCCACCCCCCCTGGTCACCATACTGGGACTGGAAGTCCCACCCCCTTGCCATCTTAGACCTAGACAAAAACCAAATCATATACTAAAAGTCAAACACCTACTAAAATATATTTTAATTTTATTACAAAAAATGCATGTCATGATGTGCGTGCATGTGTACTGTATATAGGAGGGACTGCATAACAACTCAAAAATAAAGTCTCGCTTTTACATTGAGAGAGAGAGTGTGTGTGTGGGGGGGGGATGAGTGTGTATAAGGTGGGGTGTGGGGGGGGGGATAGGGTATGCTGGGGTGTGTGTGTATGGGGAGGTTGTAGGGGCAGGGCGTTGGTGTGTGAGGTTTGCGGAGTGTGAGGGAAGGTGGGGGGTGTGGGGACCCTCAAAACACTTCCCCACATGGTGCACAGCCCCCAGTGCCAGCAGCAGCAGCAGCAGGCAGGGGTGATCAGCTCATGCCCCGAGTAGGCATTGGCACCCGGCAGGGTGCAGTTCCGGCAGTGCTGCATGAGGGGCCAAGGAGGACAACTTGCCTCCATCACAGAGGCTCTGTACCACACATCTGCAGCTCCTGCCTTCACACTGGGGGAAGCCCCAAATAGGACTCTGCAGGGAAGTGGGGGGTGGGGCTCCCTCCACTCCTGACAGAGTCCGTGGACCTGTGCAGCACGGGGCGGGGAAGGCAGCCAGCTCTAGTGCAGGAGCTGCAGGCACCTGGCCCCGGCAATAGAGGTGGCAACAGAAGCCAGCCAAGAACCGCAGGGGCCGGACTGGTTCCTGCTGCATTCTGCAGTCCCAGCATTGCAGCTGGGAACCGTGCACTGCCAGGAGGTGCCTGGCTGGGCTGGCTGGCTCCGGGCAGCGGCCCTGCCCCAGGGCCACGCACTTCCACCCGCTGCCACTTTCCCCACAGCACCTGCCACCACTGCCTTTCCTTTGCTACTTCTCTTCCTTCCCTGCCCACCGCTTCCCTGCTCCCACCCATTCTTATCTGATTCTCCACTCCCAGATGGAGGAAGGCCCCAGAGTTAGCAGGCCAGAAGCCTCTGCTAGGCAAAATCTTTCAGTTGGGGGCTGAGGGTGGGACAGGGCTGAGCGGGCCTTGCTGCTGACACCTACCACCAGCTCCTCCTGGGTCCTGCTGCTGCTGGCACCTTGTTATCTTTGACAGGTAGCCTTGAGAAGATAACAATGAATTTTCTAATTTTTTTAAACGGCCCCACAGGCTCGAGAGAATGACCTGGTGGGCTGGATTCAGCCCACAGACCGGATTTTGCCCACCCCTGCTTTATACAAATCTGCAGGTAATACTGATTTAGAACAGTGTTATTATATGTGAAGACATGCATACTTGTGCTACTTTCCCATAAACCAGGGGCAGGCAATTATTTTGGGTGGAGGGCCACTTAATGAGTTTTGGCAAGCTATTGAGGGCTGCATGACAGGCAGCAGAGGGCAGATAAATATTAATTTTCTAAATTTTTTAGGGGCCTCACGGGCCGAATAGAATGGCCTGGTGGGCCGCATCTTGCTCCCCAGCTGCATTTTGCCCCCCCCCGCCATAAACAGTCTTGGTTAGGGGAGCAGCAAGCTTACACAAGAATGAAAGCCAAGTCACAACAGCATGTAGGCACTAAAAATATGTTAACATTTGCAATGGATGCATTGTAGTTATGGAGACCAGAGTTCAGAATGCATTATTCCAGTGGTTCCCAATCTGTGGTACGCAGACAGCCTGTCAGTGGTAACTGTAAACAGATTTATTATAATTACTTTATATGACAAAAACTGGCTGGTGGTACTTAAGATTGAACTGAAAAATTTGCTGGCGATATTGAAGGTTGTAGCATTTTAAATTGGTGGTGCGCAATCTGTCAGAGTTTGGGAACCACTGCATTATTCTATACTGAGGGATTTTCTAAGCAGATAACCCCAAACTGTCATGGCCCTGGGATCTCCATGGAAACTGGCTGCAGCAATGCAGGCAGGGGCTGCTGGGAAATGGAGCCCAGCTGCTGGCCGGATCCCTCATTTTGTCCACCCCTGATCTAGGGTAAAACTTTGAAGAAAAAACCTAATGTGTTTTGGGACCTGTCATCCCATTTCCAAAAGTGACTTAGGCACTTGAGTCAAAGTCTCACTGCAAATCATGGTACTTAAATTTCTAAGGTACTTTGAAAATGGAACTTTGAAAAAAATGCCAAAATATTACCTCTAGTTTATTAGCACTAGCATAAATGCATAATACACTAGAAGGAAATCCTTTGAATTAATTTAAAGAGAGAATATGGAAAAGTCATGGACCATGCAACCAACCTCAATGACATCACTAATGAGCTAACCTGACTGCTGAATTGCATTATGTGGCTCTAAGGAGTTATTCATCAGTTTTTATCTTATACTTGCCCTTTTACCCTCTACATTGTACTTAGAGTCAAAGAGATGAGTAGCATTCTGTTACTTTATGTCCTATATTTAAGCCATCAACTTGGGGTCTCCCCCCACAAAGCATACAACCATATTTTACACTAACCTTCCATATCAGATTGAGGGTTGATAGTTTGCAAAGAGTTAGGTGACTTGCCCAATATGCAGCTGAGTCCTAGCAAGGTTGACAGAGGAGAGCTGAAGGAGAACTACAGCATGCAAGCTGGCTGCACTGACAGGCCCTGGAGCAGGGGACCTTTAAGTAGACAGCCTACAGAAGCAGCAGCTGCCAGGAGCCCAAGGTCCGGGGAAGGGACATGCTTTAGATTTTGATACATGTTTAACTTTATTTTTGAGCTTTTGAGGAAAACTGTTAAGTACCACATTTATTAATGAAACCATAAAGAAAAAGAGCCCAGATTCAAATAACTAGACATAGTGTCTATCTCCCTGGATTGGGATGATAGGTCAACCTGTGTGTGTGTGGGGCAGCAGATTAGGTTGGAATCTGGCAGCACAGTGGAAGACACCACAGGGAGCAGAAAGCAAAGCAGCAGATTGGGTAGAGTACCAGGAAGGCAGCAGAAAGCAGAGCAGCAGATCAAACTTGGGAAGGGGGTAAGAGTGACACTTGGCCCCTTAATGGACTACGCCATCTGTTTAATTTGGGGGCAGATAGAATACCACTACTTGTGTAAAGCATCATCCATTATCCCTATCTAGATGCTCTTAGGATCTTTGCCTTCTTAAGAAGAACATCGTGTTACCTAGACATGTGATGAGAAGCTGTCCCCAACGCCCTCCGCCCCAGAACGCAAAGTCCATAACAAAGAGTCACCAGGGATGAGTCTTTACTTGCATCCAGTGGCTATAATAAAAACAAAATAGAAAAAAAAGGAAGGTCAGGTAAACAGAATGATATTACAGCAAAGTCTATCCTTCTGGAAAGAATGCTAAAAAAAAAACCCAACAGAAAAAGCTACAAGGGAAGGAGGACAGAAATTCTAGTGCTTATGCAAAGAATAAATCTCTCCCAGATGCCAAAATCCCTGATCAAAATCAAATTATGTATTATTTAAGTAAGTGTCTTATAGATACTGTACAAACCTGATTAGGAAGACAAGTGTGCTGTTTGCCATTTGAATATGTTGCACACCTACAGCATGCACACACCTTCTGTCATGCATACTACATACTTGTAAAATTCATCTCGGAGCACAAAAGACCAACTGTATCCATGATCATCACAGCAAAAGCCATTTTGATAGACCAGACATAAGTCACTTGCAAGTTTCAAATACGTATTTCTAAGTGGAAGGTGATGCGCATAGTATTTACAAAGAAGCAGTTCTGATGTAATATTTGTAATATTTATACAATTCTCTTGGTATTAGACTACCACATATATAAATTATTAAATGCACTTTCCATCATCCCCAAAAAGTATTTGGCAAGTCACAATCACTTAATAAAAAACAAACAACATTCTTCATTATTTTCCATTAATCAGAAAAATGGTTCAAGTGTTACACTTCCTAGAAAGACCTCCTCCTACTCCCTAACTTCCAAAATAATTTCTCACTCTAAAGCCCCAGATGCTTCATTAAATGTTGCCCCTTTTTTCACCTGCATTCCTCACTATCTACAAACGACCATTTATACCAAGGGTGAGCAATCATTTGGGCTGGAGAACCACTTAGGGAGCTTTGGTGGGCTGTTGCAAGCCAGGTCAGTACTCCCCAACCCCCTGGCCCGCAACTGCTCACCACAACTCCTTAAGTGGTAGATTACTGGACCTGGGAGTGGATTGCGGCTCTGCCCAGGCCCCGGCGTGCCACCACCTGGCAATCCTGGTCCTGGCCACAGGGTTTCCATGGAGACCGACCCAGGACCCCTGTGGGCAGGGTACACTCAGCCAGGTGGATGGGATGGGGCTATGGCTGGGCTAGGAGTGGCATCTGGGAGCAGGATGGGTAGGTGAGGTGGGGATTTTGCAATGACAATGCAGGGTCAGGGCCTGGGCAGAGTTGTGATCCCCACTCCCTGCATGCCCCTGCCTGCAGAACGGGCACCCATTGCAGGGATGTGCAGGCAGTGAATCATAGCGCCACCCTGGACCCCTTCCTCACACTGTCATTGCCTCACAAACCTGGCCCCTGACCCCACCCACCCACCCGCTCCATCCGGTACCCCTGGCAGTGGGTGTGAAGTGGATGGGCCAGGGTGCCCAGACAGCAGGGCTGGGTCTGGTGGGAAGAGCTGCTAGTAAGCAGAGTTCAACTACTGAGCCACCCCAGCTCAGCTGCGCACCGGCGGTGGTATAAGGCCCATGTGCCACAGCCCACACAGCCCCCTGTGCTTGGGCTGGCCAGGCCTAAGGGACCTGCCACAAGTCAGATAAAATCCCTGGGCAAGCCAAATTCGGCCCATGTATATATTTTACTTGCCTCTAATTTCTAACATGACTAAAACACATCCAAGTACAGTATAACCTCATAAATCCAGAAATAAAAAATCCAAAATTCTCGAAAATCTGGCACATCAGGGAGTAGTGGCAGCTGGTTCCGGAGCAGTGGAGGAAGAAGGTTGCAATGCGGCAGCTGCCGCTACCATCCACCACCCCATGCCGCCACTCCCCAGCTGGCCACCATTACCCCACCCACCCACTCTGGTTTCAAAAATCCAGAATTTTCAAATTTCCAGCAGATGTTCAGTCCCAAACGTGCCAGATTTATGAGGTTATACTGTATTAGGTAGGACAACTGTACTTACTTCAATCTACTGCGCATGCTTTTATTTGACCAAGACAGATAAAAATACTTACAAATTGAAATAAAGAGAACAGGTATAATCATTAACCCGCTAACCTAGTCCACAACAATACTTACTGTCAAATCAATTTTAAATCTAAATTTCAGTAGAGACTAAAATTGAACCCTGAAAAAAAACGTATGTAAGAGACTTCTGGGAATCACAAACGGTTCTCCTGACTCAATCATGCCTACCTTTTCTCTTCGAGAGCAGCAGTACTCTATCCAGTTGAGGTAAATCACACAAAAGCTCTCTCGGGAGATACCTGCTAGATGATGGTCATAATCTTCATCAATATTAGGATTAAACGTAGGATCTACATCAACATAGTTGCGGTCTGCACACAGTCGTAGTCCTTCCTGCATTGTTTCATTAGCCAACCATTCCTCTAGCTTGGGGGAGGCTGTGACATAATAGATAATGCCCTGAAAGGAACAGAAGTTTAAGATACATAGGTCAATACAGGAAACAGTAAATCTCCATTTCCTTGTACTCACTTGCATAAATCTTGGATGGAAATGTAACGTATTAGCATACCATATTTAAGCAACGCATAAGAGGAATAAATCTAACTGCCACTGGAGATGTGGTATAAATGCATTTGTTTATTAAATTATCTAGTTTGCAATCTATGGCAATCTAAATATTTGATTGAGTGCATGGGAAATTTTATCTGGCAAATATAGGGGATTAAACAGTCAGTTTCTATAGAGTATAAACTTTTAAATTAATGAATGAGGGAGGAAGGGACTATTAAACCTTTTGGCTGTAAAAAAACCTTAGGCGTGTACTGAATGTCTAGCAAGTATTTTAAGCTCTGAGTTTGGTGAAAGGTTATAAAGACCGTGTAAGAGTCGATAAAAGGATCTTTTGAGGTCATCTTTGAAGGTTGGTTCTTGGTGGTCACTGAAGACCCTCTGGCCCTTTATGCAGAAGTGGAGAATTGGTCAATAATTTCTTTCCCTGTAACGCAGTCTTGCTCATGATGATGGATTTCTGCTCCTTGCACCAAATCTTAGAAGTGACTGCATTTCAAAGGTGCTGTGTCTGCATACAATTTATGAAGGACTATGATATTCTTGAAGATAAAGAAAAAGTAATTTCCTAACGATACAAAAATTAGTCTTCACTAACTATAAAGGCAGAAGGCAGGGCAGAGTGGTGTTTAACCAGCGTTACAGAGGTCAAATCAACAGGAAGGAAGATGTTTCTTTGTTTGTTTTAATGGGGAGGGGGCAAATACAACCTCTCTCTTTCTTCAACATTGTCCCAACTAAGTTTGGATTCCAGACTACCCATAACTGAAATGTAAGTAATCATCTTCTACCTTCAAAATTTCCACCAATTGTACAGTGGATATTGTTCATTCTTTGTCCCAGACTATAGTGTAATTTTGCTGCACAAATGCAGAAACAATTACTATTTTTACAAATATATGGATGTCCTATGGTGAAATAATTCACTTATATGTAGTTTGAGCTAAGCTGCTAAGAATTTTGGGCTGTTACAAAAATGTGCACAGAATAACAGTAAGCTATCAGCTGAAGTGAAGAAACGTATCTATGAGACTTGAGTGCTGTCATCCCTACCTTATGGTTCAGAAACGTGGACTACATATACTAGGCATATCAAGAGACTGAACAGCTTCCACATGGGATGTCTGCATAAGATCCTGAAAATAAAGTGGAAGGCAGAATACCAAACAGAGGTACTGGAGAGCACAAGACTGACACACTTAGAAGCCCCTATGAAGAGAAGGAGATTGTGATGCATCGGCCATGTCAGGAGAATGGGAGAAGACAGTATTCCCCCCCAAGAATACTTTGTATAACGAAATTCAAAATGTCTCTAGCAAGTGAATGCACTCTCTATGGAGGTACCACAATGTATGCAAAAATTATATGAAATTGTTCAAAATCAGTGTAGAAAGCTAGGAAGAACGTGCAGAATCCCATCCAATCCAGAGGTAACACCTGACATCGGGTGCAGCTTAAAATGAACTGGCTTTGATCCAGAGGATGGGAGCAAAGCGAGAAAGAAGAAAGCAGCATGCTGTATGCTTGGCTTCCACCTCAAACAACACGTGGATCTGTGAAACTTGTAAACAAATTGTATCACTCTCAAATTGGGCTTGTCAGCCACAAACAGATTCATCAAGCAGCTGACTAGACCTCTTACATGTACATCACAATCCAGATGATCGATGGCTGCCTACTAAAATCGTAGTTTGAGTTACATTTCACAATCCTCATGTTGAAAAACACACATACAATTTGAAAGCATTAGAGTTCATGCTTTCAAATTCAGCAGAGTAACATTATGCTGAAGGACAAATGGACTCTCATATAACTGCAGAATAATACCTTGACATAGTAAGTGGTGAGAATTTTCCGAAGATCAAAGACTTGAAGCATGGAAGCAGCACTGTTATCCGTGATGCTGTAGCCCTCCAGAACGTACTTTGTCACTAGCACCTCCCATGCCAGCCAGCGTTGGCCAAAGGCAGCATTGAAAGAAAGCATATGAGGAAGGTGACCAGGTTCACAGCAACAAAAGCCTTCGTCTTCTTCTACCCCTTCAGTAATAGCCTCTACTTCACGCTGCTGACAGTAAGTTCCTTGGGCAAAAGGAGAGAAAAAACAAACAAAAGGGACATTTAGGGAACTAATCTCAAACTGCTTGATATTTAAACATGGTTGTTGCCAAAAAAAGTAATAGAAGTACATTTCTGATAACAGCTGGTAAACAATTATAACTAACTGTTCTTAACTAAACAAAAGACATGAACTGCTTAGTTCTAATTTGTCATGCTAAGAACAAACAAGCTAATCTGTTATAAGGAAAAAGGCTGTTGTCAATCACTCTGTGTTACACCAAGAGGAAAAGAAAAACCTGGTAGCAATTTGAGAAGCCTGGTTTTCCTCACTTGGGTAACAGAACATAGGTGTCAAACTCACCTTATGCCCAGGGATGGATCCATATCACAGGGCTCCTTGCAGGCCAAATGCGGCCCAGGGCACGCAGTGAGGGCACTTGTCGATGGCAGGGCAAGAGTACAGGAGAAGCCAAATAATGACAGCGGTGGTGGCAATGGACCAAGCAGCCACAAGGTGACCAGAGTTGTATCAGTCCTTGCTCAACCTCCTACTACTGAGGGCCATGTCCATCAGGGCTCAAAGACCCAGAATTCTGTGAAAAAACCCTGCCCCTAGTCTCCCCTTTTCCCCTTCCCCAACTTCCAGCAGCACCACAGGCCTTGCTGTATGTTCAACCTGTAATAGAGGATACAGCAAGAGCCAACTCTGTAAGTTTGTCTAAAACAGTTAAGCTGTAAAACTCTTACCTCTGAATTCAAGCCCCCTCAGTTGGAAGGTCACCAGGCCATTTCCTATCTCTATAAGGTGTACTAGTGCATTGAGGTAGTCAGATGCTAGGATGAAGCAGTCTCCAGTACTGTAGTTTCCCCAACGTCCAAGCAGAAGGTCACCACACAGGCTGTGCTGAAGGGAACGGGTTAAATGCTCATAGAAGATTGAATTCAGGTTGTTATCATCTGAACCTACAGGAAGATTGAATTCAGGTTATCGTCATCCTCATCATCTAAACCTACAGGAAAAATTCAGGCCAAACAAAACCTGCACTTTACAATTACTCAATGGCAATGTTGTTTCAAAAAGCCCAGTTTCTATTTTTTAGAGGCAACTATTCAGAATTGATGCCAGGTACAGTTTAACAATCTGACAGGTTGATCAGGTTCCCATCCAACCAAACCAAAAGATTCATTCCTCTGGTCTGCAAGTCAGTCAAGGGCAAGTCACTGGAGTGCAAAAAAGTTGAGAAACACCACTTTAGATACATAGGTGCAGAAAGAGCCACATTAATGGCCAGATGTAACATGTTACAATGCCACCATTCTGGTGCCACCTAGGTATGTTTAAACAAGTGCTTCATTCTCCTCTTGGCTCTGTTTAGAGTAGGCAGCTCTGGGGTGCTGCTAGACCAAGTGAAGGAAAAAGTAGGTAGATATGGGAAATGAGAGCCACAAGAAGAATGGCAAGAAAGAGCAGAAAGTAACCAAGTTAATCATAATGGAATGATAGGAAGGAAAAAGAGGGGAGAGGAAAATAGATTCCAGAAAAATATAAAAATAGACAAGTTGAACAAGACTGGTTCTACATTTTACAACTGTCGTCTTAGGAGGGTTAAGGATGGAACTCTCAAAAGGTTGTCCTTTATCAAAAGACTGGTGTTCTCGTTTTTATCAATTGGTTTGTCTTGCTCCCCGCCCCATGCCAAATAAAATGCAAATAGCATGTTCTCTTCCTTGAGTGTGATAAACTAATGCCATATGTCGCATTAAAAACTACACAAAAATACACAAAAATAAAAAGTCCTAAAGATTAAGATGGCAGTTATCAACCTTGTTAGGCTGCAGGCCAAAATGACTCAGCTTGGGTTAGAGATGGGAGGGCACCAGGACCCAGGCACCACTGCCACTTTTCCCTGTGGTGGCACAGGGGAAGTGCCTGCCCATCCCTCACTCCT
>NW_005843163.1:178197-181881 GCF_000455745.1 Alligator sinensis
CACTAAATTTTGCTCAAGTCCCACATCTATAGACTGGATCAAATGGTGTGCCATAGGTTGCTGATCCCTGAATTAAATAATGGCTATATCCTCTGCAGTTAAAATAATTTACAGCCAAGATAGTAGCTAGTTTGGTGCCAAAATTTCTTCTCTCCCACCTAGAACAAAACTCCCTTCAAGATTAACCAGAAAAGCTAAATATTTTTCCAAAAAAATATTTTAGAGTTCTGTGTGTGTGAATAACATATTTAAGTCAAACACTTTAAAAGCAACTCACTATAAGATGAGCTACTGTGCACAAGTCCTGCACTTATTTAACATTCAGCATAGCCATAGGTTAATCCAGGGGTGGGCAATTATTTTGGGCGGAGGGCCGTTTACCCAGCTTTGGCAGGCTGTCGAGGGCCGCATGGGTAGCCCCACCCCCTGGTCACCATCTTCGGACCAACATCCCAACATGTTGGAACCAATGTCCCAGGGCCAGCACCAGTGGGGCCCAGAGCAGGGCACAGGCTGGCAGGGGTCTGTGGAGCTGGGCTGGGCTGCACCAGCAGGGAAGGGGGAGCTGGCTCAGCTCCACAGAGCCCCTGTCGGCTGGGACCCTGCACTCCTGCCACCCTGCTCTGGGCCCCACCGGTGCTGGCCCCAGGATACCGGTGCAGGACCTGTGCTCCCACTGGCTGCCTGCCCGCTCACACGCAGTGCCCCCCAGCCCCACAGTACAGGCAGGGGGCAGCACACAGCCCCGACCCCCTGCTCACCAGCAGGGAAGAAGCTGGTGCTGAGCGTGGGGAAAAGCAGCCCCTTGCCTGTCCCATGACTGGCACCCTGTGCTGCAGGCGCTTGCAGCCCACGCGGAGCTGTCTGGAGCAAGCACCAGAAACCTCATGCGGGCTGCAGGTGGCTGCAGCACGGGGCGCTGGCTATGGGGCAGGTGAGGGGCTGTTTTTCCCTGCGCTCAGCACCAGCTTGTAACCTGCCCCACTGCCAGCCGAGCAGTGGGGCTGGGTTACAAGCTGGTGCTGAGCGCGTGGGGGGTGGGGAAGAAAGCAGCCCCTCCCCGCCCCATGCCGGTGCCCCATACTGCAGCCGCTTGCAGCCTGCCTGAGGCTGCCTGGTACTGCTCCGGACAGCCCCGCGTGGGCTGCGAGCACCTGCAGCGTGGGGCGCCAGCCATGGGGCGGGCGAGGGGCCGTTTTTCTCTGCGCAGGGAAGGAGCCCGGGGAAAAGCTGAGTGGGGTGGGGAGGAAAGCGGCCCCTCCCCCGCCCCACAGCCAGTGCCCCATGCTGCAGGCGCTCACAGTCCACGTGGGGCTGTCCAGAGCGGGCATAGGCAGCCCCACGTGGGCTGCAAGCAGCTGCAGCGCAGAGCACTGGGCGTGGGCAGGGTGGGATGGGGCCGCTTCCTCCCCCACCCCATGCTCCTTCCTTGCCCATCACTGTTGATGGAGCCCGCCAGGCTTTCCCTAGGTCCTACTGCCTTTGGGTCCTGTCATTTTTTGACAGGAACCAAGGGCAGAGAAATATTAATTTCTACATTTTTTTAGGGGCCCCGCGGGCCGGATAGAATGGCCTTGCGGGCCAGATCCAGCCCACGGGCTGTACTTTGCCCACCCCTGGGTTAATCTAACCTTCTCAAGCAAACTTAAATTTTGTCACAAAAAATTATGCAGGTGAAAAGAGTGGATGTTTCCCTTTCATGTTATTTACACACTTACACACACACACACCACCCACAGCTTTTGAAACATTTTTAGCCAACAATTTAGAGTATTACCTGGATTTCTATCAAGTTGGGAAGCCAGTCTTGTGTTTGAATGGTCCACACGTTTTGTGCTGAAGACAACAAAATGAAACATTCTTAACATAGTTGTTTATAATATAAGAAAATATAGGGTAAACATGCTGCAGACAATGCATTGAGGAAAATATTTCCATCTTTGCTGGTAGTCTATTCTACTTTCAATCTAGCATTCTGCCACTGTTTGTAACAACTCCATTTAGTTAGAGTACTGAAAGGATCTATAAATGAAGCCCTCTCAATTAACCAACAGAAAACAATAAGGATAAGATGCCGTCAAAGTTCTGCTTGGCTTTTTAGCTATATCACTTGTATTGTTAATGAAAGTAGCAAAGCTAAAACCCAAGTTGACTACACATTGAAAATTTACTTTGCAGTATGATACTAGGAGTTAAGAAGCGCAAGTGACATTCATCTAGAAAGGTATAATTTTTATTAGCTGAAAATAACACTCAAATTTGTACCTCAAGGCTAGAAGGCAAGGTGTATTCAAATTGCTGTATTCTGAGAAGTTGCTAAAACTAACACCTGGGCCTCATAGTTAGTTTCTGATTTCATGTGAAATGTATCTGGTTTGCACAAAATTCTTTCCTCCTAAATGACAGTATGGAAACCTCACCGTGGCATCTGAAAGTCAAGCTGGATTCTTTTTGGCTTAAAAGCACCCAAGAGCAGGTATAGATTGTGCAGATCAGTGTCTTTCCTCAACTACTTGTAACCCTCCTGTTTCATTTAAGGACTGGTTTAACACAAAGTATCATCTGATCTGGGGAATCTTTTACTCCGGACGGTGCTACATAAGCCAAGAAGAAACCACACTGACTTTAAAAGGTATCACAGTAAGTTGTGACATGAGGAAACTTCCTGTGATATGAGGGAACTTACTTGACCTGTAAAATGGAATGTTAAATGAGTCATCACTCATCAGTATAAACAAGTAAACCCTAAATACCCCTTACATAAGAAAGCACTTTTCAGATTCCAATTACATTTTAAAATACTGACACTTTAGAGATTTTGTATGTGATTAAAAAAAATATGAGAAGAAAAAAATATAAATACCATCAGGTATCATAGAAAAAAAAATCAGTAGAAAGAACAAAACACACCCGCTACACCATTTCAGAAAAACAACATACTTTTTGCAAGTATTAAAAGCCATGAACCAGTTCTCTTGAAAATAACCATATCACCTAGAAATACACACACATTTGGTCACAGCTTTCATTAAGAAGCCATCTCTGCTGTGTTTAGTAATGGTCTAATTTCACCCACTTGTAGTCTCTCTCCCAGAATTTGACAGGTCTGGCATATGAAGTGATGAATATTGCACTTCCCAGGAAAGGGTTGAGCGGAGTGGAGAAGAAAGCCGATACAGCTGCTTGGACAAACAACATTGTAGAATCTGTGCCATGACAGGGTTAAGGAAACAAAGACAAACCCCTGGTACTTTTTACAAATAGAAACAAAACAGGATACCTAGGACCTCTTATGTAATGCGCACTTCATCCAGGGCAGCCTACCAAATACCAGCTTCTCTTGAAGATTCTTCAACTTTGGAACTTAAGACTTGAGATTGTGGTTGTCTCAAGACAGCAGGTACATTTAGTTTTTTCATCCACAATCACTGGGCAGGGTAAGGTATCCAATAGGTTTAACACAGGGGTGTCCAACCTTTTTGAATGTGGGGCCGGATCACAAACTTTTTATCACCCAGTGGGCCGGCGAGCCATATTCAAAGACATCACAAGAAGTGGTATCATATCAGGAAGTGATGTCACGTGACCTTTGACACCAATGAAGTTACAGGGGTTGACATGGCGCTGGTTGACATGGCATGTATGCCCCGGTTGACATGCTGCTGCAGGAGCTGCTTGGCTAAC
>NW_005843163.1:182028-183423 GCF_000455745.1 Alligator sinensis
GCCCGGCCCCCCCGCCGCTTCTGCTGGCTGGTACAGACCTGGCTGGACTCCTCCCGTCCCCAGCAGCACATGAGAAGCGGCCCCCTCAGGGCCTCATGAGCGGGTGGCCAGGCCCAGAGAGCAGCAGTGCCCAGGGGGAGACTGGCTGGGGGAGCAGATGCCGCCTTGCTGTGGGGCAGGGCAGGGCAGAGCAGCGGGGCTGGCTTGAAGCGGGTGGATGAGGAGGCAGGCACGGGCCGGAAGTGCCAGCAGCTGCTGCTTGGCCTCCCACTCGGGGCCGCTCCCCTGGGCCCCACGGGGGTAAGCAGCTCCCCTCCCCTCACTGCCGGCTGGGGCCCGCAGGCCGGCCCTGACCACCTCGCTGCTGCTCTGCGGCGCTGCTGCCGTGCTCTGCGCCGCCACAGCGGCTCTGCGCTCTGTGGCGGGGGGTCCCCCCCCCCCCCCCCGTGCCGCCGCTGCGGCTCTGTGCTCTGCAGTGGCCATGCCGCCACGGGCCAGATAAAATGGCTTGGCGGGCCGCATGGCGGCCTGCAGGCCACATGTTAGACAAGCCTGGTTTAGCACATGCCAACTGTAAGAAGAAAGCAGTTATAGGTTTAAATCTAGACAGCTGTTAACACATTTAGGTTTTTTTCAAAGGATACGTGGCACAGCAAATGGCTGGGCAAAAGCATGGAAAGCAGAACCCCATGTGATTTGCCAAGGCGCAATGTAAGTATACACAAATCTCAGTTTATAAAAGAGTTCCCAAAGCTAGAAAAAGGCACAAGAGAAAAACTATGTAACCATTTAGCTGTCACAAAAAATAAGCCATTTATAATATAACACTGTAGAACAGTGTGCGTGCATAGGCGCACACACACATACACACACTCCCTCCCTCTTGACTTTGTAGAATGGTATATACAGTCTAAGCCACTAAGATAGGTTAGTTTGGCAATCAGACAGTTGCCTGACATGTGGACTGGGCTAGAAGAATGAACTGCCCATCTCAACTGCTGTGCTATATAAATACATATATGAAATCACTGAAGGAAGCAGGGACTAATTTGCAATGTTTTTTCTACACATATCTCACAATGAAAGCATGCAGCTGCAACAGTTGCACCACTGCAGTTTGTACGAAAATAATTTGGTATTGAAACAACAAACCTTCAAGAGATAAGAACATGTTAGGCAAAGGCAAGTCACACTGAGTAATAAGTAGGTTTGGCAGAGTTTAGTTTTATTGTTTTTAATAATTTTGACGGATATCAATTTTTATTTTTTAAGCATTTGTTTTGATTTTTTTATTAATTTAAATTTTCAGGATTGTGAGAAAGTAGGGGTGCATGTGCCTGCGTACGTGCACATGCACACTTCCTCCTGCAGCCCAGCACACAGCAGGTGTAGGGA
>NW_005843163.1:183518-205317 GCF_000455745.1 Alligator sinensis
TAGGGAAAGTTGCTGTGCTGCCAGGCTGTCAGCCTACTGTCCGGCCCCCCTGCCAAGTCTGGTAATAAGCATTAATGGTTTTGTGAAAAGCTGAGGGCATGCTAGCCTAAACAAACTTTCAGGCAGCGTTAAAACTGGTTTGAGCATTACATTTAACACTTTAAAAAAATCAACAGGATCAAGCAAACAGCTAGTGCCATTTGCATGGTTAAAATACCTTACCACTTTACCCAGAGGCATCTTACATGATTTCCAATGTATTTACCAATACAATACTGTAGTAACATTTTAGAAGAGTTCTCTTATATAGGCATGGAACAATCACTAGTTTAATAAGTAAATATTAAACCAATCTTAAAATAGTAGAACTTAGTTGTTGGGGGGAGGAAGGGGGTAAAAGATGAAAGGTAATCAATAAAAAGGGAGCAAAGTAGTGAGCCTAAAAAGAGTTTGGATCTGCAAGGTGGTTCAACAATGACATTCCTCACAGAGCCAATTCCTAGGATTAAAAGGTTTTTGATTGGGGTTTTTTTTCTATTTTGACCTCACTAGTTCATTATCAATGCTTGGAAAACTTACTAGTCCTGAAAGCACTTGCATTCATCAGCCAAAGTGTTTCTATTCTGACAATGGCAAGATGCTGCACCTTAAAACACAAAATTCACATTTTGCTGCTGTACTCTAAAACACTGATGAGACTGTCACATGCCAAGATAAAAAAGGCCTCCAACAAGTATGCGATGATTTACTAATAGAACTTATGATACATAAGAGTTCATTATGGGGATTTTCATTCTCTGAATTCATAAATATGACTACCTGAAACAACCAGGTTTTTCAGTGTGTGTTTGTGTTAAGTTACCTTGCTGAAGAGTATAGACATGAAGAAGAGGTCTAGCAGCATGGTCTCAGAGAAACTTTTGTAGTCAAATGTAAAGAAGAGCACTGTGAAAACAACTGTGACATACTGACAGGTTGGGCTACTGAAAGAGGAACGCAGCAACTTCAAGCCAGCTATGGTGATCATTAATGCACCCAACCTACAGAAAAGATTCAGGAAGAAAAATTATTTCATCTGCTGCCTGAAAGGACTGTATTGCAACAAGCAGTTCAATCGCTACTTATACACAATAGATGTATTGTGAACCCTTTATAATTTTTAGAAAACTACCACAGTCATTCCTTTAATGCTCTCTACTCAAACGATATTTAAAGAATACAGTATTACAGCACCGTCTGGAAAACAATCTCCCTCAGAAAGATTTTAAAACCTATGTATGATAGGGAGTAGATCTGTATTGTTATGAATAGTGATGTGCACTCTTTGAATACTGCATGAGATCTGATCAATGAGGAAAAGTTACTGTATACTGGGTTATTAGTATGTTCTGCCATACTGTATTGTTCTACCTTACACTGGGGGTAGTAGAACTTTTATCACACACTTATAAAAGTTTCAGTTCAATGGGCCTTATGTATGAAAACTACATAGTGGCTTTCCAGATGAGAATCTCTCAAGTATATATTGTAAGTCCATGGGAGAATCCATTAGCTTTAAGAACCTAACCTCCACCAAGCTTCAAACCTCATTTTCCAAGGCCATTTGTAAAGAGATAAATAGGTTATGAACACTTTTAAAAAGTGACTTAAATTGGGGCAGTTTGTATGCCAGAGCTGCCTAGGGAGATGTGCGCCTCGGTTTGTCAGTCTATCTAAAACTTAGGTCTTCCTAGATTCTGGGAATGGTGCAGTGCAGTGAAAAACTAAAACATGCAAACGATCTTTTAGTGCTTTTGTTCTAAAAAAATAAAAAATGCTCCACTTTAGGAAGGCTCCTTGGTCTTGGAAAGGAGGAGCGCAGAATGGCAAGGTCTGAGCTTTAGTCAGACTTGCTGGAGTAACATGGCCTCAGTTGGAGAGGGAGAATCATGTAATGCTATCTGGAGTCAGGTGATAGCTGTAAATCTCAGACCTACGAGGGGTAAATAACCAGATCCAGAAAAAGAGTCAGAGACCTGGCAACTGGTCCAGTAACCAACATGATTTGGGTCTTCATAGATTTAATAGATTTCATAGACATTAGGGCTGGAAGGGACCTTGGAAGATCATCGAGTCCAGCCCCCTGCCCAAAGGGCAGGAAGTCAGCTGGGGTCATAGGATCCCAGCAAGATAAGCATCCAGTTTGCTCTTGAAGGTGTTCAATGTGGGCGCTTGAACCACCTCCGGTGGCAGGCTGTTCCAGACCTTGGGGGCTCGGACAGTAAAGAAATTCTTCCTTATGTCCAGCCTGAAACGGTCTTGTAGTAGTTTATGACCATTTGACCTAGTTGTCTTAAGAATACAAGGGACAGAATATCATGAGCAAACAGTTGGGGGACAATCCTACTTCAGGAGGCCTAGGCTGTATAATCATGTAATAAAACTTCTCTCTCAACTTCTATAGTTTAACAGTTCATAAACAGAAAATGCTGGATACCGTCTGGGTGATTCCTTTTGTTAAACCCAGAGACTTAATTGTATGATTATGCATTTAACATGGAAATATTTTGTTCAGTTTAAATAAATTTAGTGATTAACTCAAGCAATATTTTGCAATAAAAGCAAAGTAATAATTAGTTTTTTTCCCAGCTTCTAGCACTACTAACATTTCTAATGAGACACTAATTTATAGCCACTTTACCCATTTCCTTCCACTATACTGGATATTACTCAGGTTACTGACCACCTTTCTACTTACTCAGTATCCAGTTTCTTTGGAGTAGCAATAGTCTTGGCACTGCTGCTGAGCTCATTGAGGACTATCAGTGGGTAGATAATATTCTTCTCCACAAAAAGAAGCCAAATGTGAAGTTTTTCAAACCACATTACATGTGCTGCATCTAAAGGATTGCAAAAAGAGGAGACCACAGATCAGAGAGAGAGACTAACTAGAACGGGACACTGGCAATCGAATGCAGTTTATTTCAGCTCTGGAACAGTTGTTTTCTGGCAATTGTTGGATGGTCGAAATAAACATTCAATAAGTTTTAGCAGTGATGCAAAATTTACTTCCATATAACCACAAACTAACAGCTGCTTCTGGCAGTTTATAAAGAGGACCCAAGCACTAATTTGGATTCTTAGATTGAGAGTCTCAGATTGAGTTAGACTAAGTCACACTGGTGGGAAATTTGCAATAATTTAGTTATGTACAAAGTTTAGAATTTGGAATTTTCTTAACTACATCATTAGAGTAACTTCAAATTGATGCAGGCTATTCCTATTGATACTGATCAAGTTAATGTTTTTAATTATGCATTTTGAAAACATTTTAGGACAATCATATTTGTACTGAAAAAATCAAACTAACCTAGATAACCCTTAAAGGCCTTTCTTATAGATGGCAGTTTCTTAGGTGTCAGCAGTCCAGCCCTACTTGAGTCAGAGACGTAAGCTTTTGTAGGTGACAGCATCTGTCAAAGTAGGTTGTCACCTACGAAAGCTTATGGCTGGCGCTCTGAATGAATTGGTCTCTAAAGTTCCACCCTGCCCTGCCTGACTTCAGATTAACACAGCTAACCACCTCTCGGATTCTTATAAAATGCACCAAACAACCAGCCTACAAGAACTTACATATCTTGCCAGTATAAACTTGACACATGGCAGTCTCTTAACTTTCAACTTTCTTGCACAACTGACCCATAATCAGCCTAGGCTTGTGCCAGTTTTCAGTTATGCTCCTCAAGTGCATCTGGCCCACTGGGAAGAGGCGGCACTACTGTAAGCTGGCAATAAGCTCTTCATCACCAAGGCCTGCTAGTGTCCAGAACAGTATGAGGTAGCAGGTATTAAAATCAGAGGGGTAGGTTTAAGATAGCAATGACATACAAACTGAAGCACATCCTATTGCAATGTATGGTGCCCCAGAAGAACTTGAGACTAACCACCTGCCACACCTGGAGCAGAAACCCTCAGGGATGACCAACAATGACCTGCCTTAACTTCAGATGTATTGTTCCTGCAAGGGCCCAGATGGCATAACATTAGGACCTATAGTATTTTACATTACTGTATTTTATATTACAGGTTACTATATATTTTACATTTTAAATATGGCTTCAGTTCTGCCTGTGCATAATGGAAACACTACCACGTATATCCATATTAAAAATATGTCAATGGGCCTGAATGCAATTGCTACTAAGTTTTGTTTTGGGGTTTTTTTAAAATCTGTGTGCATTAAAAGTCGCAATCATAACACTGCATTTAAGTTTATTTTTTCCCATTCAACTTTTCTTTCAAATAAATCAAATTACAAGATCACTTCTATCCATTTGAACGTGTATCCACTGAAATAATATGAACTTGCAGTTATTAGACCCAGGCTGAGACTGCAATTTACTCTGGCAAACTGCATGCTACATGGAAGACAACTACATTGTCATTCAAAGGAAAGAAGTCTTTAGTTCTTAGATATATTTTTGTCAGCACAATTTAGCCATAAAATAGGGACTCGAAAGTAGAGAAAACCTGGAGTTCTATGCTGACTTTACCATGGACTTGTCATGTAATCTTGCTGAATATACTTGGACACTAATCTGGAAACCTGATTAGCATGGGCAGATAGGGCAGATAACCTCTGCACAAATACTTCATAATGCAGTGCTCCCAGGACTGCGGCCTTAGCTTATTTTCCCCAATTGTAAACTGAAACATTTTTACCTTTCTTTATGAAGACCTTGAGGTCCTTACAAGAATGAGCTATTGCATGTAAATATTTCAATACCACTGCTTTTTATAAAGGGTTTTTGTTAATGGGGGAAGACCTCCACTGCATTTCATAACTTCTAGGTGAAAAAGTTATTATAATATTTGTTTTCCAAGGAAGTTTCACTAATTAAAAAAGTAAATAGGTGTACATTTCTTTAGATTTGTATAACAAGCGATATATGTATTCCCGAGCACATGAACATGAAGCAATGGGTGCTCCGGAACACATTGGTAGAACTGTTGCACAGTAGTATTTTCTATTTTTAGAAGCTTAGCTTTTATCTCCAATGAAAACCAGTAGTATTTAATAAGGACCAAAAGCCCAGTAAGCAGAAAGCTAAAATATCTAATCCAGTAAAACAGTTTAAAAAAACAAACAAACCCCCAAACAGGAGAAAAATGGAACTGATTTTGCAAAAACAAATCACGAGAAATTTTTTTCAGCACAAATTTGTGAACTCCTGAAAGCAGATTTACTGAAATTGCCTTCATTATTAATGAAAGCTTGTCTAATGTGACAGTCATTATTATTATTATTATTACTTTTATTATTATTATTATACAAAAATAAATGCTACAGGATCAAGCAAGGCATGCTTATCTATCTAGAAAACACTAGAAATTAGAAACCCCAAAACATTCAAATAAAGATGCAAGGCAAAGAGAGTTGAAGTAAATTAATGGTTAATAAGTTGCCAAACCATTAATGTACATTAAAAAAATAATGTTGATACTTACTGCGGACTTCAAATTGATAATACTCCTTTGTTTTCAACAGCGGGTGGGAGAAACAGTGCCAGGGAAGCTGTTTTCGGAGTTGAGGCAGCACATAATGGGTTACAAAACCTACTGAGCCCACCAAAGCATAGAGAACGTAGCTCAGAACAGGCTAAAGAAAAGTTGAATAAGAAAAGAAAGATTTGAAGCTTATAAAACAAGAGTAACAGCTAATAACTTCATACCTCCGTAGCACTCATACAATAGCCCCTTTTAGAGCACACCTGGAACACAGTTTCTCATGATACAGGGAGAAATATGATGCCCTTTTAAGAATATAAAATAAAGGATGCAGTAGAGCTGTAGTTGGCAACAATTTAGGAGACGGGTCACTGCCACCGAATTTCCAACCCAGCAGCTCCTTTCCCTGCTGCCAAATTGCCACCAACGTTCTGGCTTCATAGCCTGGATCTGGCCCACAGGCCATAAATCGCCAACCACTGCTTTAGAAGACAACAACTTTAAGATAGACAGACTATCCTATCTTTTGATGTTGCCTGGAGTTGGGTTGCTATCTTTTGTTCTACAACAGGGATAGCCAACCTTTTCTGGCTGTGGACCTGTATGTCCCACTGTTGCTTGTCCCAGCAGCAGCGCAGGGAGAGTTCCCACAGAGAGCACACCCTGCTGCTGAAGCCCCATGTCCATGGGCCAGAAGCAAAGGTTCCTTGGGCAAGATCTGGCTCACAGACCACAAGTAGCTGACCCTTGTTCTATAGTACTTCTGACCTTCTTTCATGGTTTTGATTTTTCTGCATTTCATCACTAGACTGATAAAGCTACTATGGTCCCAAGGCCTCCACTTGATTTCGGCTGGAAAAGCAAATCAAAGATTCTGATCGTTTCAAGAAGCCATCACCCAGTGTTTGGTATCTGTGTCAAAACCTGCCACATCATATTTGCTCAAACAATCTAATAATATTAAAATAAGATAACATACTTCTACCAGGCCTCTACTGAAATGGAACCATTTTAGGAAGATTTCTCCAGCTACTGTGGATGATATAGCTGCCCTGACATATAAATACAAAATCCTACAACTCAACACCTATCAAGTTGAAAGTACACGTGCTTTAAAAATATTCTGAAACATCAGGTAATAACAGGTATGCTAACAGGGAGAACATCGCAGAAATTAACCTTAAGGAAGGTCTTCTGGCCTCACAAGAGGAGAGGAAAGACAGAATGAAAGGAGGAAAAGGGACTGTGTCCACTTGTAGCTCAATCACAATAGGAGGGGGAGGATCCAGCCCCTCAAGAATGAGGGTAACAGAGCCTTAAAACCATTTCACAGGTATAACTTCTTTCCCCTCCACAAAGAGCATGAAAGAAGGGCATGGTGTCAGACAGTTTGAAAAACCTGTATGGAGACAGTGAAGGGGAAGGAGTAGGGAGAAAGGGATGGTTTGGAGAAGTGAAACAAGGGCTGACATTTGAAGCTCTTCAGGAAAGGCAGTACAGGTTTCCCTCGATTTATGCGGGTTCTTTATATGCAAATTCGCTCTTATGCAATCACCATAGATGCCCCCCCAGCCCAAGCAGGTAAGTCTGTGGGGGGAGGGGAAAGGGCTGTGGCCCCACTCACTGCAGCCCCGGCTGGAGCGGCCCCAAGAACAGCTGGCACCAGCTACCTGCAGCCACTGGGCTGCACCATGCTCTGCCTGTCCCCTTGCGCCTGGGCGTACCCCAGCTCCTGGGCTGCTCCATGCCATGGTGCAGGCAGCTGGTGTCAGCTGCTCCCGAGGCCACTCCCAGGGCTGGGGTGAGTTCAGACAAGCAGAGCCCCGGGCAGCGTGGGGCAGAGCACTCACAACAGCCCCGGCTGCAGTGGCCCCAGGAGCAGCCGACACCAGCTGCCTGCACCCCAGCACGGCACAGCCCAGGAGCAAAGGCAAGTGGAGGCAGGCGGAGCATGGTGCAGCCCAGCAGCTGCAGGAGGCTAGTGCCAGCTGCTCCCGGGGCCGCGGTGAGTGCTGCTCTGTTCCCTCTGCTTTGCTGTCTTGTGCAGCCCTGGGAGCAGTACCCCTCCCCCCCGCCTCTTCCCTAGTCCCATCCTCACTCCCTTCCTCTCTCACCGCCATGGGACCCTATCCCTATTTATTACATTATAAAGTGGGTTTGCTTTATGTTAATTCAATTTATGCGCCGTTCTCCGGGAATGCACGTACAGCTGAAAATCGAAGGAAACCTGTATTCATTTTGTTTGAGCAACACTTAATGCATGTCAAGCCCCCAAACGCAAATGAGGCCTTTGGGCACTATTATTAGGAAAACAGTTATATAATAGGATGTGCAAAAATTAATTTTCAAGAAAGGAGAAAAGTACAATTTAAAACAGCTTACCTGCAGGACTGTGAAAACTGTGCTGACATGAATCGCAAAATAGAGTACACCAATGACTACACACACAATCAGGTCAGATTGCAACCGTGCACTCTGTTGAACAAAGAAATAGTTTGAGCGTGCACATTTTGGTACTCTCCTTCCACAATCTCTGCCTACCTCTACGTGATTTCAGTTGCTATTTTTACAGAAGCTCAGTGCTGGCCTAACTGCGCCCACTGATGTCAATGGAAATTTTATCTCCTGCTTTGAAAGAAACAGAGTTGAGCTAAAACAGTGCCAACTACCAGGAAAGGACTGCCACAAAAACAGAAAAAGTATGCATGATTACCCTTATTCAGTGGACTTCGGTCAACAGCATTTATTCAAATAACTTAATTCAAAACATATTTATTTGGTGTTGTGAAGATAAATTAATGAACAAAGTATACACTTTTTTCATTCTAACCTGTGGTGAGGTATATAGACCTTACATGACAGCACGCCAGACATGACCTCCCATTTGTGCCAAGGAGCCAGTTGAAAACAACTACAACCCAGGCAGAATGGGGCAGGAAATGGAGCACACTGCAGACGCTTGGGAACTATAAGGTCGGAGGAAGATGCAGGGAGAGTAAATGTGGGGAAAGAAATGGAAACAGGTAAGGTCAGAAGCACTGAGGCATCACAGAAGGAAGTCTTCTGTTGCTCTGGAACGCAGAAAAGTACATGCCTTCACTCTCCTATTTCTGCTCTCCTGCAGTAAAAATGATGGCCTTGGAAATAAAGAACCAGTGATTACTGAGCCCCAAATTGGGGAGAGGCCTAAAGCTAGGCACACAGGCACTTGGGGTTAAGTCTAAACTTAGTTATTCCAAGAGGAGTTAGATGCAAAGAAATGGGCAGGGGCAATAAAAGAGCTGTATACTGGGTCTGGCCACAAAGGGATGCTGCAAATGGTGAGTCTTGCAACACAACTGACAGTTCTTCCCCAAGTTTAAAATCCTACTGCCCTGCATGTATGTGCGTGCATGGACACATTAGCAGAACTTTCACATCAGAAGGGCACACATTCTGATAATCTAGTCCAGTGATTTCTCAACTGTGTTAGACTCAAGAAATTCCTCAGAAAACGCCAGCTCTTAACTTTCACTCTGTTCTTGACTACAACAAAATAATACAGTAAATCTTCTGGGAGAAATAACTTAGAAAGACCACAACAGGTGCTATTTGAAATTTGTTGGTTTGTCCTGTGAATCATATGTAGGTGTTTGCTTATCTAACAGTACTAATACTGTGTGGTGTACCATGGGACTCGGAAGGATCTCTCAGAATTCTGGCTGAGAATCCCTTATCTAGTCAAGCTTGTGCATAACCCAGGCAAAATAATTTCACCCACTAAATCCTGCAGTAAGACTATTAACTCTGAACACAAAAGACAAGAGAATTTGATTTAAAGCTTCGAAGCAAAGGAAAAAAAAGAAACTATTATCTTCTTATACAAGTTCTTGAATTAGTTAATTATCCTCTTCATTAAAACAAAAAAAAAATACTTCATTTCTATTCTGAAAGTTTAGCATCAGCTTTCAGCACTGGACCTTGCCAGGCCTCTGCCTTCCAGAATAGTGATCTGCTCTAGAAGAAGTTTTTCTCCCTTTAGACAGGTACTTTCAGAACCCTTATGCTTTTTATTAAATAACCTAAATTGACCAAGCAGCTGTTGTTGTACTGTTTTATGAAAAAGGACAATAACTGAACATTGCCATTGGCTTAAGCATTTACAACAGAATTATGCTTGACAACCAATGTAATGAAGTCAAGGGAACAGGCTCCATTGTCACTAAAAGCAATTCAATCTTCAATTAAAAAAAAAAGTTTTAGTTGCAGTTTCTGGGCTGGACTTAATGAAGCCAAAAGTATTTAAAAAGTCCCAAAGTATTAGAAATACCGAGTTAGCAAGAGAGGTCCAAAAATTCTTTTTTAATCTGACCCTTCACTTACACAGTAAGTACCATTAGATTTAATAGGTATATATTACACTATGAAAGCTAGTGTATTTAGCCAAATCCAAAATGACTTTGAATTTAAGATAACCCCCAATAATTAGATTCTAAGCATGGAATGTATGTATTTGCTATCCCTCCCACACCACTAGCCTCGGAGTCGTGGCTGCAGTGCCAACTCCAGCTTACAGCACGGAGCGCATGCTGGCCCCAACCTCCACTGGCCAGGCAGAAGTGGAAGAGGGGGGCAAGGGCACGAAGCAGGGGGTGGGAGGGTGAGGGACACAGGGTGCCAGCTGTGGCTCTGGACTCCAAGCCTGGAAGCCAGAGATGGAGCTGCAATTGCAGAAGCTGCCTGTCTCGCTTGTTGCCTTTTACATGAATCTAAGGTGAAGGGCTCCTCTCCCCATGTTGAACGGGGGGAAAAAAACCTCTTCTTAGATTTGAGTAAATACACCAGTCATAGAAAACCATCAATTATCCTTCACTGATCTATTTGGACATTCTACCTTAAATTACCTTCTTTTTTTTAAATAACTTATGGTGAACTTTAGAGGGCAAAAGAAAGGTCACACTCTTAACACTGCATATTTTCAGATGGGTGTATGGACAAAGAAACATCATCATTTCAACATGATCAGTTACTGAAGCAACACACAAAGTTTACAAATCTAGAACAATTTCTCACAAATATAATTTCCGTCCATGTGATATCTATATTTCCATTGAAAAGTTTTTAATTTCTTTTAAAATTCAGCCTATGCATGCACTTCAAAAAATCAAGAGCTGCACTTTTAAATGTTTTGGGCTACATTTTTACTCCATTAACATTTGACTGTAAATTACTGTGCACAATGTACACAGAGTTCTTCATGCTTGATGAGTTGCTAACTGCCAAAGTATATGTGCAAATTAAATTTGTCTTTTAAAGAGTAAATTTTCAACACAAATACCTAGTAGTGATAACTCAGGCCTTAAATTCATTATTCCACTTGAAATTCCTATGAACAGAGCCCTAAAAGTCTTGAAGTTAAATAAAAGTTAGTGGGACTCTAATGCCACCATATGGTCTTAATCTCCCCCTCCCTTAAATGTCAGCCACACCACACCATACCAATGAATATACATGAGCCTAACAAATGCAAATTAACTTAATATCAGACCAAAAGATTCTATAGCAGTTGAGATTGATCAAATGTTCAGATTGATTTTTACGAAAAGCCAACTTACCACTGAATTTCTAAGTTTTTCAGGTAAAGGATCTTTCACTTCAGAGAGAGGATCCTCTGGGTTCTTGTCTTCAGAATTAGGAAACATTTTTGATTGTACTAAAGAACTAAAAAAAATAAAGAGAGAATCCACTGAAAAAATGTACATTTCATGGCATAGGTTTACAAGTGGTAAAAAAAAAAAATAAAAAAATAGGCCTATTACTAATTAACAGGATTCCTGTCTTTCTGTTAATCTTCTTTTTCACTGCTTTGTAAAGTAATTTAAGTAAATCTCAATCACTATATAAAAGTAAATTTATATGAATGGGCATAACAGCCATCATTAAGAGATACATTTATATTAATTTTCTACTCTGGCATCAATATGGGTTAACAGTAGGAAAAGGGCTTTAAAAACCAGGTCTCCCATATCCCAGGTGAGAATGCTAACCACTGAAACAAAGACAGACACACAAACAAACTTAATTCCCCAGCAGGTTTCATTCAGGTTAGGCATGTTCTCTGCATGCATACAGAACTAGGCCCCACCGCTGAGACAGGTTACTGGGTACCCAATTCAAAAATCCTACTTGAAACTTCTAGGGCTTCAAGCTTGAGCTAATACTCTGAGCATCTTATTAGCTACCAAGTGGTATCATCACTTAGACAGTTCTGCAAACACCCAGCAGCAGAAACATATGGTGCTGACAGGACAGCAGCAGAGTGGTAATTCTGTCAATGTGAGAGGCAAGGATTTTGAGGGTAGTACTTTTTATTGGACCAACTGTATAGTTGGGATTGATTTAGACAAGCTTTTGAGTGCAAGGCACACTTCTTCAGGTCTGACAGGAACAAATGTTACTAGTGCTTAGATGGTGGACTTGAACACCTAAGTGACTGACCTAAGGCCAAAAAGGAAGCTTGTAGATGAGTAAAGAACTGAACCTGTGGGTTTGGAGTTCCCATCAACATCTCTATCCACTGAGCAAGCAAGCTTTCCCCCTCCTTCGCACAGTGCAAATGCAACATTATTTTGAATATTATAGTTGGTTTTTATTAATGATCACAATGGACCTCTTGTAAGAGTTAGCCACTTACAAAAGTACAGAAGGGTCACTACTTTGTCTGCTGAGATGATAGGATATTGCCACTAACAAACCACAGAATATTGAGAAGAGAACAGGAATATGTTGGCCATCCCAAGAATCCTGGGGACAGAAGAATAAAAATTCAACAGAGACAAGAACACATACAATCAATATCACATAATAAAAATGTATAGTCATAAGAAAGGGAAAAAAAGAACTTTATAGTTCAGTGAAAGTCATAAGTCTTTAAAAAACACGATTAAAATATTTGCCCATTGTTTAATATATAAAATTAAAGCTGTTCATCAGTTTAAAAACGTGATTTTGCTCTTGTCCAATTCAATAGAAGAATCTTCCACTAGCTTTGGAAGTGCAGGATGAAACCCTACACACACTACGTGGCATGTCAGAATGACTAGGCAGATACAGGTTAATTGCTTAACCACATCATTTATCCCTGATAAACACTTGTATCATATTTTAAAACATGCCTATACCCTTTGTATCCAAATGATGAATACTATGTAAGAACACTAGAATAAACTGATGTTCCTATTCATGTTGTAACATTTCCTAAGTTCAAAACTAATTAGCATGAAATACGCATTTGTTTTAGAAGGTAAGAATATGACTGGTTAATATTTAAGTTATAAGTGCCATACAGTAGGATGCTATTTAACTATGAGTAAATGTTCAGCTATTTTCTCTATATTATATAGTATTTACTGCACACTCCATGGCAGTAATTCCCTATAAAAATTATTCAAAATGTAGTTCTATGCTGAAAACTGACTAATTCTTTCCTAATATTTCCTGACTATAAATATTTTTTATTCCATTAGCTGTGTTAAACTGGAGACGCAGGACTGAGAGAACAAAATTATTCGCTAAATTCTGTATTTCAACAGATTTGTTTACCAAGATCTATTCAGTTACATCTGTGCAAAATGACTGGAAGCTAATAGGGCTCTATAGGTGGCACTACAGGTATAATTTGGCTAGCAAACTTTTATTACCTGTGACACTGACAGAGATGGAAAGAAGCTAGTTTAATGTTCAGAGCCAAGGCTGAGTCTGCAGGACTAGCCATTACAAAAAAAATTACTAGCAAATTGATCTTATGAGCTCTAAAAATCATTGGCACATACCACACAACATGGGACTTATAATGACACTTTGAACACAGTCACCTTTCAAAACAGAACTGCATTTTAAGCAAGGTAACATTTTTGCTTACACCCTTAAGCGGCTTGGCTGCCTCAACTTTTTCATGTATATATGCCACCATGCTTTGGCAGCACAAACTATTCCCAGCATTCTTTCAGACAAACAAACATTAACTGGTGGTATCGCATGTCTAGTTTGCTGCTCTGAAAGTGAATTTTCATACTTTAGCCTTTTGAATGGCTAAGGAAAATATCAATGCACAACGTGCAAATCAAGTGCTATGTGCCTCCTATGAGTACCAACAGTGCAGAAAGTAACTGGAAAATCCTAAAATAAAACAAACCACTTCAGAAAGAGAGGGTGCAATTCTCTGCTGTCTTGCAGATTTTATAGTCATTTACTCCTCAGCAAAGCAAGGAAAACTTTACCAATTCAGAGCAGTAATTCTGTCTCTTTTGCACAAATGCAAGTACGTACCCAAGTGAAAGACAGCAGAGAAGTAAACCAAAACGCCTGTATATTGTATATGAACACTGCTTACCTTCAAGGCGCCATAACACAATCCATATAATAATGCTACTGCCACAATACTACAGATAAAACTGTAAAGTGCTGCAAGCAGGCTTGTGGTAGCTGGATGTCGGGAGAAAGAATAAATAGACAAAATTAAAGACCATAAATGACTTTATAAAGTTGTCTTAAAAAAAGCATGATAGTTTGTGATACCCTTTAAGAAATGTTAGAACAACCTTACTCATAAAACCATTTTGAAAATATTTTTCCTAACTGAGCCTAACTTACTTGGCTGTGTTTACCTTTATTTATACCTTTATTTATTCAATATTATTACCATGGGAATAGTTAACTGCTGTTGCTGGAAAGGCAAAAGAAAAAACTCACATTTTATGTCAGTCCTGAACGAACACTAGCCTTAGTTCTCACTGATATGGCAAAGGATCTTGTACCTCTCATTAAAACAATTTAGAATCAAAAGGCCACATATTAAAAGTCTGTCTTGTAACCAGATTTTTAAAACTATATTCTTAATTTGATCTGAAATACTGTGGTTATTGCCTGATCTATTGAATAGTTTTATCACTGACATAAAAAAAATTTACTCACCATTGCCACCGAAGACATGTATATCCAGCTGTTCACAGAGGTACATTACAAAAGTATTCACCTGAGGCAGGAGACCAATGAAGAATACTATAGGGAAACATAGCGTAAACACTGCAGGAAAAAGGCAAGGCAAGAAGAGTGAGTATGAAATATCTTTAATACTTTTCAGTTTCTTTGCACTTTTGCTGTATTGAGAAGTGCACTACCCTACATTCCTATGGCTGTTCTGCTTTATGTTCCTTCTAAAATTATATTTATGATATTTGTATATTTTATTTATTTTTACTGAAAAACTGTGTAGGCTATTTAACATGAGTTGACTTTTGTATCATAAGCTTTCTGATTTTACATAATAAGAATCACCCACAAATGTCCTCAGGTATCAGATGCATAAGTCAAGGCTCCCATGTTACCAATTCGTTCTTCTTGTAGCATGACAGGGGGAGTATGTCTCTCTATTGACAGAAGTGGGCCAGCATTTCACTCTGGTAGTGGCGGAAAATAACTTAATTTGTTCAACAGTGGAAATAACCATTACAATATATGCAAAGTTTAAAAAATGGAGAGGAAATTAGTTATTATATTCATGCAGTCTCCTCAACAAACCATATAGCTAGTCATAAGGTATACATGCTTTTCCATTGCACTGGAAGCATCTTAGCCTGAACTCAGGTGGGTAAAGAGAAGATTATCTGTACTGAACTGCTGCAGCACTATTCTGACCTTAGTAACTATTTTCTAAAGTAAGGGTGTTTAATACACGTGCTCAGCAGGTGGGGTGGGGCAGGGAGAGGAAGGCTTGAATTAGAGCAGCTATTGAACAAGCTTTAGATAAAGCACCCCCAAAGCTATTTTGAAGCGCAAGGACACTGATACACATAACACAGGAGGCTGCTGGAGCGTGGTAACTGCCATGCTTCAGCAGACTAGATTAAATCACGTGTGCTCCAATGCACTGGAATTACGGCGTGTTGGAGCAGCCTCCCTGCTATAGGCACCCAATATGTTTTATATCCTCCATTATAAGGATTAAAATTTCATACTCTGTCTTCCAATTCAGGGATTTTGACCCAGTCAAAGGATCCAAGGCCCCTCAATCTAAACATCTTAGCCTGAAAAATTATTAAAAATTCCTAGCAGTGCAATAAATGCAGATGACTTGCTGAGCCAAATTACAGAGAAAAGATTTGACCACATTCCCTGAAATACCAATCCTGTGGATATGTGTTTTGGTTGACTTTTGCCACTGTCACTAAGGCTAGTATGCTCCATTTGAGGTTCAGGACTACACCACTGCTCAAAGAAGTCAATCCCTTCTTTCATCTTTGCATGCTGTGGCTTGTCTGTCTGGTGCCCACGGTTCCTAGCAGTCAGCTGGTACACTATTCTGTACAAGGAGGAATTTATTAGGTCCACAAAACAATTTTTTTTAAAGCAGGCTGAGCTTTCAGCAACTGCACTCCAGTTCCCCATACAGCAGCTGATTAGGCATGTGCTCACTGTCCACACATGACACTGAAGCCCAAAAGAGCTACCTCATCATTAGGGATCTCCAGAAATCACGATTTCGCAAAAATTGTGAAACTGGGCTATGCCCACAAAACCTGTAAAAAGAAAAAACACCTTACTGAAAATAAAATGCTGACTCCCCAAGGAAGACTGCTGTTCCCATGGTGCTGTGGCCTGGCTGCACAGCCCACTGGAGAAGTGGGGGAAGGGGAGAAGGGGGGCTGCTGGCATGAAGGGGAGCCCAAGATGGCTCCTGCCTTTGCCCTCATTGGCTGAGGGCTGCCTGTCATGCAGCCCCACCCCTCGTCAATCAGCAGACAGGTGGGGCCACATGACAGGCAGCTGTTGCAACCAATCAGTGGTAAGGGGTGGGGCCACGGGGTCCCTTGGCTAGAGGCAGGGGTGGGGCCCTCTGATCTCCCCATAAAATCCATCAGCCACCTCCCTGAGTTAGGCAGACCCCTACCACCATTATCGAGGTAGTAACAAGTGGCTCTTTACAGCGCCACAGCACTAGATACTTTTGTCCAACAATCTGACCCTCAAAGAAATAGAAGAAATGTTGACAGACTTTCTTCAGCTGTTTGAGGCAAGATGTCCAAGAAAATCATTACCCAAGGTCAGATGTCCAACTTGCCCACCCATTGAACAAACAGTTAGAATCCCAGCTTTATAAATCTTGACCCTAACTCCTTATTGCCTCCAGACCTGTCTGGCCAATTTGCCAAAAGCTGCACTTGCATTCAAAATGTTGGAAACAACTCCTGCATCGATATTAATAAGCCCATATGTCAGCATATTGCCCAGAGAAGCAGAACTCATGAGTCACAAAGTGACTGTTCAGTATGCACTGCAAATGGTATGCAACTCTTTCTGTGGGCTGGCAGACATATAATATGACAGTCTTTGTTAAACTAACCACAAATCTAAGAAGGTTTGCAGCCTCCACAAAGGGGCCAACCCACGCCTGTAAGTCCTATTTGAATGCAAAACTGCAGTGTCATCCACACAGCAACTTGTAAAGCAGTTATGCAGTGACTTTCAATCATCTTCACAACCTGGCATGGCTGAACAATGTTCCAGAAGTGAGGAGTCTTGATACTGTACCAACTGGATTGTCACCAACTGCCTTCTCCCAAAGTACTATATGGAACAGAATGAATAAAATACTAATCCGAAAGTGCAATCTGTTTTCATTTCCTTAGAGGCAGGAAGGACCCAGGTAGGTCAGTGCCAAGGCCCAATCTGGTACATGGGGTTCAATCCAACCTGGGGACTGGCCCTGCACCACAGCTGACACACGAGGCCCAGAGCTTGCGCACCACTGGTTTAAATTCAAGACAGAGAGGTACTAAAGGCTTCATCAACAAAGAAAAGGCAGCATTCATTTGATAAAGCACCTAGAACCTCAAAGACATTTGGAATAATTGCTTAGGAAGTACACATGCATTTAAAAGCATCACACTAGTAACAGGTTTGACATTATTTACTCAATTACAAAACAAGCGCTCTCCCCCTCCCCACCCCATATAACAGCAGGAAAAAAGTCCCTCTTCTTGGAACAAAGCAGGACTTGTCAACCAGGGGTACGCGTACCTCTGGGGGTACTTGGAAAGGTCACAGAGGGTACACGCGGCTCCTACACGTGGCACCTCCCCACTCTCCAGCTCGCTTTCCTGATTGGCCACCACCCTTGGCTAGTGGCTAAGGGCAGGGAGGAGCCCCTCTGCAGACAGACATGGGGTGGAGGGGCTCGCACACAACAGCCACCACCACACAGCTTTTCCACGGCCAGTCGCACATGTGGTCCTGTGGGCTGCTGACGGGCGGCACACAATTGGCAGGGCATAAGGCACGTCAGCAGCCCACAGAGCCGAGTGCCATCCCCCTCCTCTCCCCATGTCTGGCCGCCACCACCACCAGAAGGGGTACACTAGTTAAAAAAAGTTGAAAACCCCTGGAATATAGTATGAGGTGGTGGGGGGCCCTACCCCCCATTTTCCTGAACCCTCTGCTCCCCCTCTCCTTCTCTCCACCACTTACCCTTGCTCTGATGCTAGCAGGCATCATCCCTATTCCACCCTGGGGTATAGCCCTAGCCCAGCACCACAGCAGCAATGCCCGGCTGAGGCCATGCTCTAGGCTGAAGTAGAGATGGAATCTGTCATCCCCAGAGCAAGGGTAAGATGCATAGAGGGGAGTGGGAAGGGCAGAGGCAGGGCAGGAGGGATGGGGGCCTGAGGCTCCGGGGGGGAAGCAGACGAGTAAGGGGAGGGCAGGCACAAGAGGAAGGAGACTGGCAGGAGGGGTGAAGCTGCCTGCCCCCTTACTGCCTTCCCAGCTTCCTGACCCCACTATCGCTGGTTTCTTTACTGCAGTGGTGGTTGGGAAAAATTTAAGATGATCCTCCAATAATTAGATTCTATACATCGAAAATTATAACAAGGTTATACATTTTCCATATACAGAAACTAATTATGGAGGGCTGTCTTAAATTAAAGGTCATCTTGGATTCAGGTAAATATGGTATTTGTGCAGAACAAATACACACTGCATGGTTTAGTACAAGACTCTGAGCACACTATGTGGGGAGGGCAGAAGAGATTCAAAAGCTGATTTAAGACACTACTATTGAAGTGCTTTAAAAGTTAGGTTAAAGATAGAGAGGAACTAACAATTGTATCAATTCTTTTAAAACCATGTTAATTTATAAAGTCACTATTTATGCAAGATTTTGTGCAGAAAAGTACCCTTTAAAAGTATATTTGCAGAAGTAGGTCATCTAAGAGAAGTAAAATGCTCCTTTTTATTTAGATCACTTTGCTTGCACACTACTAACAGAAAACAGCACACCAACTTACGTTACGAATAGACAGCATTGCCATGACCAGACTTGAAAGGAAAAGGAGATTTCACCCTAGGTTCCCCAGTGTGAGAAGCAAGAAGGGGCTTTGCCCCTCTGCTTACCTGTTGAGCAACAGGAATCAAGCACAGGGAGCAGCTCTGCCTCCAGCCTACTTTTCCTTGGTCCCCTACCCACTGTCCTACTGATCAGCTGAGCAGAAGGGGCAGCCATTTAACAAGCTTGAATATGTGCATACTTTTGGTTTCTACTGGGAGAACAGCAATTCTCCTGGAAGAAACTAAATGTCTGTACACAGCCCCAGCTGATATAGGGGAATTGGGAAATTCTACCTTGAAGCATGTACAGGATAAAGTCGTAAGAGCAGAAGTGAAAGCACCAGAGACTAGGAAGACAGAAGTGCACCCAAGCTTATTAACTATACCACCATTTTGCACTGTAGAACTAATCAGCTTATGAAAACAAAATGTTTACTTTCCAAGTTTTTCTTATGGACAGCAACATGCCTAGGAGTGCTTTCTGCAACAGAAACAAAATACACTGGGGCTGGACTATGATCTTGCAACAATCCAGGACTGAAAAAAGTATTAAAAACTGACAGAATAACAGCCTAAAATGCCTCCACTCTGGGGGAACAAACAGCTATAACCGAATGAACATGCCCCCAAATTACTGGAAGTCAAAATATGACAAAAGTCACTCACCTATAATTAAGTCCCTGGCTGACAACAGCAGTAATGGGTTGGTGAAAGCCATTCCATACAACCTGAACCTTGTTGTAGAAGTGTTTCTGCTGCCATAATCCAATAGCCAAATAAGACCGCAACACAAACAGAAGTAAACAGGCCTACTATAGGCTATGATACGGTTGTGACCCTGAAACCAAAAGAACAGCTTTACTATTAATCAAAAATTGGCTTTTTACTTTTCTAACAATAAACATGATTCTGACTACAATTAACTTCTGTTGCTCCTTTTGTTGCTCCTTTTCTTTAAATCATCTCCCACAATTTGCCAACACCTCTTACTATATACTTAAAGATATTAACTCCCAATGGATTGTTTTATACTGCTGAGACGTCATATAAACGTATGGCTCCAATATATAAAGCATAAAAAGCCCCTCTAGATCAGGGGCATATTTATTTTACCCTTCCACAACATTTTTTAACTATGTTCCTTATTTTACTATTAACCACCCCAAACCCACTCAAAAAAAAGCCCCCAAAACAAACAAAAAACAAAAATCCACCTATGCTCTAAAGGTTTTTTCAAAGCAATACAAAATAATTATTGATTTTGATTAGGTGCGTGACAAATTAAAGTGTATTTTGCATTTATTGATCATATATCACTCCTGCTAAAGCCAGTATATTGACACACTTCAAAAGAAACACTCAGCAATCACCCGTTCTAATATGTTAAATAACTTCCTTTAGTGGATTCCTATCTGGTTTAGGTAACTAAAAACAGTCTCACAGAGCAATAAAATCACCCTGTGTAAGAAAATAACTATACAGGTAAAAACACAGCCTTGCCAATGTATCTGATGTACTGGAAGGATGTTTAGTGTTCATACAATGTCAGAGTTCACATATCTCTTATCCTTGATTGGAGTAAGTATGTAGCGCACAACTCTTCTAACACTCAAATTCTCATCCTATACACACTGACAAAGGATGTCTCATCCATGACAGACAAAGCATCAGTCCTCAGTGGTAGAAGTATAGGCCAAAATGGCACGTTCACCAACTTACGTGTCGAGGGGAAGAAGAATCGGGCTGAACACTCTGAAAGTAAAATGGAAAGAAAAATATGGTTATTTGCAAAGTGCATAAAACTGCAATTTTAATTAAAAAAAAATCAAATTTATTATTTAAAAATAGACCTTTTAATGTCAGTGGGCTAAGGAAAGGCCTCAGTTAACCATAATTTATTATAATAGTTTATATTAAAAAGCTGTTAAGCAGTGAGTGTTTGCTGCCACAGTTTTCAAGAAATTGAGACCACTAGCCAGATGTAAGTAACTGATTAAGCACCAGGAATCAGAGTTTATTGAAATAGACGAACAGCTTTTGACAACAGCACACTCTTTTGCAGATACAGATAGCGTCTTCATTTCAACAAGTTCAGTTCAGTTCAGTTATTAAAGACATCTCTGAATTAACTGAATTAAACATGAATGACTAGTGGACAAAATTATAGCTTTTACTGTCCATAACTATAATTATGGAATTCAAATGAAGATGGAAATTAATATACCTTAAGGAGCGAGTATTGACAGCTGGCTATCACCAGGCAGAACTGGAAGACCCAGATATCCTTGAAGAAGCCCTCTATAAGGAGTATAGAGCCCAGGAAAGCAACCAAAATAGCTAGGACAACGGCCAACACATTTTCAAGAATCTCCCGATTCCTGTGGAAGAAGAGATATAGTGTAAAATATCTAGATATTTTCAGAAGTTCAGGTGGATAGGATACATCTAGTGCAGAAGGCTAGCAAATAAAAAAGTAATGCTGTGTATGAAAGTGAAGTGTCAAAGTGGGCTTAAATGTACATTTGGTAAACCGTTGCAAAATATCAGCCAAGTTGAGACACAAATTACTATAATTTCAGTGAAAGTTGACTGCAATTCAGCATTTTATGAAACTGGATCTTTCAGACACTTCTTTCCAAGGTAATCACAGGTTCTGATGTGGAATGCGGGAGGAACTGACCAACTCCCTATTACAATGTGCAAATGTAACAAATCACTTCGAGGTCGTTTCTGTTCTTCCCTCTCCCCCTGCTGTCATCTGAAGCAAAAGTTTCTCTCTTTTAAAGCACTTCATCAACTGTGTGCATGTGAACCCTCATATTTTAGAGCATTTTAAAGGCACCTGCAGAGCTTCGAATGTTAGTCTGTCCAGGCTTTAAATGTTCAGCTCTGGCCTGTAATATGGATCTTTCAGAATTCTAAACAAGCTATGATGATCATATTAGGGAAA
>NW_005843163.1:205348-237287 GCF_000455745.1 Alligator sinensis
ATATCCTGGCTGCACTGACATAAGTCACATATTTAACAGAATTTTGTAGTGAAGAAGTTGAATGTACACTCTTATAGATTTGCATTACGCCTCCCAAACTGGATTAAATAAAATACAACAGAAATCGGTGTTTACATTCTTAAAACTGTCCAGACAACCTTACTGAAGAAAATTTACTGTTGAAGTATAAATATACTAAACATACTCAGAGGCTATTATGAGGGATTCATACCCTCTTTATTACAACATATAACATGCGACAAGAAGCAGATATGCCATGTGGCAGTTTCAAGCCAGAGAAAAAACCCTTGAGGTTGAAATATTAGATAAATCTTGTTTTTTACCTGCTGAAAACATACAAATGGGTTTCAGTTAGCAACTACCTTCTGGACTATTTTTTAAAGTTAATATTATATTTTGGACACTGCTGCCTTTTCAGCTTTACAGCAAGATATGCAATACCAGTTCCCTTGTTTTTAACTCTCAAATAACTCGTCAGCTTGATTTGATACAATTAGAGTAATTAACTTAAGAGTTTTCCATGCTAGAGCTAGTGGTGGGTGGGAGTTAGTTCTCATATCAGAACAGTAAACTGTTTGGTTCTTTCTATTTGCAGCAAGCCACAAAAGTTTTCAGGGTTGCTCACGGGGTGCCCCAGTTATATTATATGGTGTAATTATTCATAGTTCAGTTGCAGCTCTAAATTTCTGAATCCTTAAGCTGCAGTCTGGTAATGGAGGAAGATCTCACCTATCAAACAAAGCCAAGAGGGTTAGCCGATCAAAATTGATGCTGATCCACAGCTTGGGCAGGATCCAAAAGCGATAGTATTGTTTAACTTTCTGGTTTGCTTCCTCTTGAGGCTGCATGTGGTCCTGTAGGTCAGGGCTTAGGTCAATGTCTTGCTGTTCCAGTAGATCTGTATCTATGGTTAGCAGCCTGTTCAACCTGATCTGAGGAAGAGAAAGCTAAAAGAAAGTCAGTATTACAAGTACCATCACGTTTTAATTATATATTCTATTAAAACTCATTGCAAGATTAAGCAGTTGGGGTTTTGAAGGGTTATTTGCTTTTATTGCTACCTTGGCAGGTAAGGTTCTTTGGGTGAAGCTGATATCTTTTATTAGACCAACTTAAATAGTGGGGGGGGGAAAAAAATTTAGCAAGCTTTAGGTTTAAAAACACTTTGTCAGGCTGAGGAAGTCTGCAGTTGGTGTGTGCTTTTCCTGGATGGAATGAATAGTAAAGAAACCAGAGGCTGGGCTGACCAAAGAAGCCTCTGGCTTCTTTACTATTCATTCCATCCAGGAAGAGCACACACCAACTGCAGACTTCCTCAGCCTGACGAAGGATTTTTAAACCCAAAAGCTTGCTAAATTTTTTCCCCAAACTATTTAAGTTGGTCTAATAAAAGATATCAGATTCACCCAAAGAACCTTGTCTGCCTATGTCCTTAGACCAACACGGCTACAACCTACGCCCTTATTGCTACCTTTGAATGTTTCACTTAAGCTTTGCCTGCCTTTACAGCAACATGTAAATGGCACCAGTAGATTTCAGAGATTTCATAGACATCAGGGCTGGAAGGGACCTCGGAAGATCATCGAGTCCAGCCCCCTGCCCAAAGGGCAGGAAGTCAACTGGGGTCATAGGATCCCAGCAAGATAAGCATCCAGTTTCATCTTGAAGGTGTTCAATGTAGGCGCTTGAACCACCTCCGGCGGCAGGCTGTTCCAGACCTTGGGGGCTCGGACAGTAAAGAAGTTCTTCCTTATGTCCAGCCTGAAACGATCTTGAAGTAGTTTGTGACCATTCGACTTCGTCATCCCTTGGGGCGCTCTGGTGAACAAACGTTCCCCCAGATGCTGGTGGTCACCCTTGATAAACTTGTAGGTGGCCATCAGATCACCCCTGAGCCTGCGCTTTTTCAGGCTAAAGAGCCCCAGGGCTCTCAGCCTGTCATCATGTAGAGATGTAGGTAAGAAAGGTTTGGTATTTTATTATCCACTTTAGTTTTAACTGAAGCATGAATGTGTTTGCTAAACAAATTATTCCATTTACATTGAAAACTTTAAATTTGAAGACAAGTAAAGTAATGAGACAAGCAAGAGTAATACTTGCTACAGGTTAGGTCTAATTCTGATTTTAAAAGATGGCTACACATTGGCATCTCTCATGTAGTCCATTCTTTTGCATGTACACCCATACTCAATAACTGATTTTAGCAAGACAAAGCAGCATGTGCACGTATTGATGATCAGATTTATGCCCAATGCATTTGACCTCGCTAATCAAGCATTATCCAAAATGTTTCCCATTTCTTCCTTCCTTTGCCGTTTCACCTGTAGAGTTATTTCTTGAAATCATAGTAATAATAAAGAATACATGAGTTCTATTAATTGAGGATCATCATTATTAAAGATTGATAAAAAATGAGTTGTGAAAGCATGAACTACAAAAACTCTCTGCCCAACTAAGTATGCAAGTCTTCTTAAGAGACCAAACAGCATTTTAATGAGATCCCAGTTATTAGCTTATAGTGTAAGCTGGAAGAAAATTAATGAAAATTCTCTAGCCATACAGATAGCAAAACAGCACCCAATATTCAGTGAGAATTCTCTCTTGAAAGGGAAGTTACAGTGCTTCTAGCATATACCAAGATTGGGTTGAAAAGATTATATCACCGATGGAGAGTTTCTCACTTTGACCTGGACTTCAAAATGCAACCCTCCCTCCACTTTTGCATATCACTTGCACCTTAATAAGTTCCACCATCATTTCACTGCTGTTTGCTTGAGCCGAAGCCCTAGTTATTTGCAGGGTTTGACAGATACAGGAATGGTGAATCTCTACAGTACACAGATATTCTTGGGCAGGTTTATGCATCACAAAAAACAGAAAACTGATTACTTTTTTTGCACAGATACTATATGCTGAATGACTGGTTGGGTCTATGCCTTTACACAAGCCTGTCACTTCCTATGTTCTAAGCCAATGGTTCTCAATCATTTCTCACACAAGGCACCCCTTGGAAAATACCAGTTCCAAGTTTTTACTTGTTTTCTGACTACAGAAAAATAACAAAGCAATTCTTCTGTTGCAAAGAACTCAGAAAGACCACAACAGGTCAGAATGTTTTTTAACAGCATGGATTGCTATTTGATATCTCTGGATTTATTTTTATCTGTTTGTATACCTACCAGTGCTAACATTGAGAGACACCCCACAGCACTCCTGAAAGGACCTCAAAGCAACTCAGGGTGCCATGGCACCTTGGTTGAGAACTACTGATTTAAGCTTTTCACAACAGATCTGATTTGCAGGGGTGTATACACCTTTTTAATCAAGGAAAATATAAATGATTATGTTTACTTTACGCACTACAGAAGAAAGGCTCAGAAATTTATACCTCCTGTGCTCCTGCAAAGCACAGTTCTACATCCTCCAAGTGAGCTCTGAGGTTTCTCAGGAAATCCCTAAAATCTCATATACTGTAAGGTCAAATTGCACAAAGTAAAAATCTTCCTAAAGAATCAGTTGCAGATTTTGAAGCGCTACATTATTTGTAGCGACACACACGGCTTCAAAATGCATTTGTCCAAGTGCACATGGACAACCGTAACTTTAGAACGTGAGCACAGTGGTGGGATGGTACAGCGGCGGTGAAGAATGCAACAGCAAACAAGGGTTTCTTTCCACTTCAGCTAAGTTAAAAGGCTGCTTTTTCTAAACTTTAACAATAAGCTTGTTGGATCAGTGCTCTAAAAATTTGCTGCTTTTTGCCCATTTGCATGCTTTACATAGGAACAAATAAAAATAACTTACTAGATCATGTGGGTAAAAGCGAACTGAGGTAGAACTCGATACATGAGAGTCCGTGTCACTATAAGAATAGGGAAAGACTTCATATTATAAAATTACACTGGATTTCAATACGCCATTCCAGTTTATTAAAACGCCTGAAGTTCTATCTTTATTAAATATAGCATCAATGTTTTAGCATATGAACCTTTTTTTTAAAAATGTTCTTAGATTGTACTTTTTAAAACTAAATGAAAGTAATGGCTTTAAAACATCTTCCATGTAAACCTAAAATCTTATCTATGCATTATATTGCAAAGAGCTTGCACGTAACATTATCTTCTATAGTCACAACGATAAAGATGCTCTGCCCGTCTAACCCTCCTATTAAAACATCAGGACTTAACTGCAGCTCGCCAGAGATCCCTGGATTGGCTGGCAAGTGTTACCATGAATTAAATCATCCTGTCTTCTGTTGTATAAATTTTGAAACTGGACAGCCCTTGAAAGGAGATGAGTACTACATACCTGTCGGTTAAAATCTGAACACACTGTATCTGTAGTTAGCTCTCCAGGTAAGAGAAATCTGTGGACTTTTGTTCCTATATTCAACTCTCCCTTATTTCTCCTACAAGCTGCTGCTCGTTGCTTATAATTAGGGTAAAATTTTTGAAGCTGAATAAAGTATCTTTGGAGTCTAAGTGAAAGTAACTTCTGAAAATAAAATTGGAGGTTTTGGGGGGCAAAAAGGTACCCTTAACTTCCAGTCAGGAATGCAACGTTATCCTTCCATTTATGCATATTATGGACAACGACCGGTTCCATTTGATAGATTTCAATATCAACCCATTGTTTCTTGCAGCAAAGCTTAATCAGCAGCAAGAACATTTTAAAATGTACGTTTACCATGTGCTGTTATGTTAGAATTATACAAAGGTTAAAGGAGCTTCTTTCCCTCACCTTGAGTTACAAGATATCTTGATTCTGGTTTTTATTTGAAGTTCGTAGGGTCTTTTAAAGAGAAAGCAACAATCTGATTATCCACACGTTTTCAGTTTGTGTTGTGACTAATAGAGGCAGCTTCTGAACATTAGTCTTTCTTTATCCCTTACTGTCTAGGCAAGCTGCAAAATAGTTTATAGCCGACTTAAAATGTAGAATAAGTCATTCTGGCAGAACAGTCTCTTAAAGAAAGGTTCCCTGGAAGCTGGGAGAACTTCAAAGAACCGCCTCTTGGTAAGAAACATTAGTAGATTTTTCTTTTTTTAATTTGCCATTGACTGCAGGTCTAGGCTACTGCTCTAGCAAGGTAATATCATCAACATAGGTATAATATACTCCGTCAGTGAAACAACGGACAAAAAAAAAAAAAAAAAAATACACCACTTCCCAGATTCTCCCTCTAAATTCAGTAGCACCGTGAAAGAAGATTGAGGTATTATTTATCATTTGAGCGATAGCAGGTACTTGGAAGAATACCAGTGATACTTTCCAGTTAACAAACCGGCTGTATCTGAACTCACTTTCCACCCTCTTTTACTACAATTGATGAGATTCTGTCATATGCTAGTCATATATTAACAGTTTTTCAATCTGTTAATTGACTGTAAAATTGCAGAATCCTGTAATTACCATTACTACTAGATGATGTTTCTACTGTTTATTTTCTGTTCAGAGCAGCTAACCAAAAAAATAATTTACTAATTAATTCACTAATTCAACAGCCAGAAAATTTACCCTATTTTATGCTTTATACATGTATGGCGATTTTGGTGCTGTTCAGAGGGAAATGCTTAAAGCCTCAGAAGTGAGACTGCTACTACATGCAAAACTCAGACTAGAGTTAATGCCTCAATTAGATAAAAATCAGTCCATTCTGTTCCCTAGGCAAATCCTACCCTGTCCTTCACAACTGTAAGGAGCCCTATTAGGGAAGTCACTACTCTCAGAACAAGGAAGGGATAGGGCTAGGATATGGCAGGATTGCACACAAAGGATACAGAGCTGCATGACAAAACTTAGTTGTACAGGCTTGTCCCTGCACACTACTTCACAAGTCTCTAGAGTCATTATTACATGAATCCTATGCAGTTACTCCACCCAATTTTTCTGCATTGGATTTTTTTTTTTTTTTTTTTTTTTTTAAGGCAAGGGAGAAGTGGGAAGAGAGATGAAAGGTGAAGGATGCAGAGTCTCCCCCTAGCCCAAGACAGCTGCTCATTTGGTCTCAGCTGGTTATTTGGTCTGTGTACAGGTCACAGTCTTTTAGCCTCAGATACATTACACTTATCTACACTTTTTTGGATTATCTATATACTTAAAGGACAAAACAACTACAAGTTCATTTTGCAATTGTAATGGCCAGGAATTTATTTAACAGTTTACATTCTTCACAAATTGATAGTTAGGGTCCCCCAAAAAGTAAGGTTTCCTACAGGCCACAGAGTGGATTTGTCACACCCTGATTGAGAGCAGTTACTATACTTTTGGGTGGCTGTAAGAGACATTTTTCCAATTCTGCAAAAATTGTTCAGCAGTAAAGTTATAAAGAACACAGAAGTATATATTTATGGTTTATACATTATCTTGTATATATACACACACACACACACACACCTTTTACTTCAGGCCTTTTATAACCCATACTAAATGCTCTTTTTACTATTAAATACTTATGACTAAGGTTGCAGATTAGACAAAAATCATCACTATTAACTGGCCTTCACACACACCAGATGTTGGATGCTCTTCTTGCAGCTGGCTCAAAATTCACAAGTGACATGTCGCAGCCCCCTGTCTCGTAGAGTGTAGAACTGAACTTACCTGTTAGAGAAAAGGTCAAGAAAAACATCATATTTCCTTAATTTAAATCCGAGGGGCACTGATTTCTATACAATAACGTAACAGTGGGTATGATGTAAATGTATACCCCTAACCAACAGGTCAGCATAAACAAAAATTACTAGTACTACTAATAAAAAGAAAAATCAAATAAAGATTAAAATGCTCAGAATTATCTTTCAATTAGAAGTGATGTCATTTATATCAGTTTACATGATACATACACTGCCACAAATGCACTGAATTAATTTTATTGGTTATTTTTGTATGCATAATAAAACTGTTTTAGAAATACAAGAAAACCCATGTGAGAATAAAGCCAGCAGAGGCACCGAGACAGATTCCCTCACCCCACTCCCTTCAAGGGAATAAAGAGTTGAATTATTTGAAATGGTAAATAGTGGTGTTTCAAAGAAAAGACACCAGACTGCAGATCATATGACCAAGTAGAACTCAAATGAATCATCCATGGATTGGTAACTGGCAACCATAATAAATTAACTATAGCAGAAACTGCACAGGGGGACAGAACAGAAAGCTCTGAAAGCCAAGTTTCTGTTCAAAAAGAAAAAAAATTACAGAGAGGAGAACTACTTTGTCAGTTATACATTTGTCCATTCTAGTTTCTGGAAATAGAAGAGACCTCCAAGCAGGGATACTTGCAGTGGAGGAATTACCAAGGGTCAGAGAGCAAAAGTGGGATGTTACAGTAGTGGGAACTAGAGGGACACCATTAACTAGGTATCTTAGGCTGAAAAGACATTCTTTTTGAACCAGATAGCTATGGATGAGATAAAGCCTATTCCTAAATATAAAATAGGCAGGGAGGGGGAGTGGCAGCGGAAATCAAGCCTGAACAATAAGTCACCTTCCCTGCAGAACACCTATTCTTATTACGATCTTCTCTTAACGAAAGCTTGAATACAAAAAAGTTATCCCCTACCAGTTGCTTTGAAGATCAGATTCAGGTTATTTCAGTCCAGAGAATGAGAAATGAATTAAGTTGAAATTTTTCTGTGGAAAATGTCCTGATAACAGCTCCCTCTGTGCAGCACAGCACATAAAAAGGCGGTGATACTTGATCTAGAACAGTTGTAATAGTTCGTGGATTTAAGGAGGATCATTTAAAACCAAAAACAGCATTATAAATTCCTTTAGCTTTGTCTCTTTTGCCTTTACTGATGTTTAGGAGCTCCAGTAAGTAGGTGTTTCTCTTAGGATTATCATAAAGCCTTTTCACTTCCCTCCTCTATAGGCACACTAAGGCCTGCTTGCCTCTTCTGTTTTCTTTGGTTGCTATTGTTACTAGATCTCGTACTCCAACTCCTCTTATTCAGGCTGGGTAGGGGGAAAGGAGGACAGAGTTTACAACTGAGCCCCCACAGAAAAGTCTAAAGAAGTAAGATGGAAAATACAACTGATGGTCAACAAAAATTGTGAAATCAAGAGTGCTTTTTTACCTTCATAAAAGCAACAAAAACTCACCATCTGTTACAGTAGATTTAAGTGTTACTTGTAACCTGTAGTTTCAACTTTTTCAGCTAGAAGTATGATTTTCAAGCTACTGACCATTTATGGGAAACGGAATGTGAAAGTATGATCTGGCCATGTGACCAACACGTTTATTCAGGTTGGAAGTTGGACATATACTTTGATTTTGGGACAGGAGAAAAGTGGGGGAGGGAGATTATTCCAGAGTCATAGCCAAAAGCTGACTACATGGAACAGGGCACTCACCCTTGGTCAAAACTGGTTTTAACCCTTTCATAGCCACTGCCAAGGTGGCTGCTCAACTGAAAGCTGCTGTCAATCTGGCAGTGGTTGTGAGAGGGTTAAGACTGTCAGTGCCTTTTTGGATATTTAAGATCTCAGTTAAGTACTGAAGGCACTCTCTTGCGCAATGTAATATACAATTATGCTACTGGAGCAAAATTTAATTTTAATTAAAGCCCCAGAGAAAAATCTCCTCTATCATAATTGGTTTGCCCCAATTATACTTAAGTTTCACAATTACGTCAGTACAAAGATGTCAGCAGTTCGAATGAATGCAAACATCACACAATGTGCTTAACATTCTATTCAGAAGACCATTATTCATGATCAATAAAACACATATTACACATGAGTTAACTTTAAAAGGAACAGGTGGGTCAGCTTTAGTAGTTTTGGTTGTTGATGCTTTTGCATTGGTGATCAGAGAAAGTTTAAGAAACTTTATTTAAAAAAATAAATGGAGTCAATCCTGGAAACAGAATGAAAAGTGAATAGTCACCTAAAGGGCTTCTCCTTGAAATGAATTTATATCATGTTTAATATAATGTTTATATTGCAAAGATAAGTTTCCTCTGGACAGCAGAGGAGTGTGACATAATAGTACCATCTTGTTCAATGGTCTCTCTCAGGAGAGTTACAAGTACAGAAGAACCTAATATAGTAATGCCTCATACTTGGAAATGTGCACCCTTCCCTCACCCCAGTTCCTCTCCAAACCTATCATAATCCAGTAATGCAAATGCAGAATATTATAATCAGTCCAAGACAGTGACAGGATAATATATTACCTGCAAGTACAGATGTGACAAATAATGAAAAAAGACAAAATAAGATTTCTTATTTGGATATGAACTACAAAATGGACTCAAATTTCGCCAAGATGTTGGCAATGCTTCAACACGTCTGCTGAAAATGACTCCCTTTCCTAGTGGAGGTTAACCCACATACAAGAAAAATGTGGCTTTAAGACTCTAGTGTTGGCATATTCTTGGTTAGAGTTTGAAACTCATTTTCAAAAAAACTCTTGAAATTATCTAAAGCAAGGAAGACTACAATATTACAAGAGTCAGTTTGAATTAATGCATTTTCAGCTTTCCTGATTCTTAAAAAAAAAACAAAAAAAAAAAACACACACACAAAAAAACCCCCAAAAGGGACTCAGTTTTGGCACAATCAAGAGCATATGTTCAGAAAGTCCAGGGCAGCTCAGTGATAGATTAAGGTCATGTGATCTTTCAGTGGAATGTAGGAACAATGAGACTATGGCTATTTTTTTCCATGTTCCACTACCAAGTTTTCATCAAACGATGCCAAGTCAGACATAAGTCTATATTTTTATTTTTAGACATGGCTGACTACAAATAGATGTTTAATGTTTACCTCAATAATACATTTCTCTCTCTCTCTCTTTGCATAACATTCTCTTTGAAAGTAAAGATTTTTTTAAAAATTTATCTTGTCACATTGAATTAGTTAAAGCATTGAAGGTGTGTGTGATTTGACAGTGATTTTACAGACCTGAAATTTTCTGAGGCAAAACTGAAATGAGATTATTTACTCTTGAAAATAAGAGGTTGGGAATTTCTCATTTATACTTTCAAATTCTCATTATGTTAATTTATCAAGTAATGGTTTTAATCAGTATAACAGCAACGATTTGAAGGAAATTATAAAAAAAACCCAACCCCAAACAAACCAACACCACAAATGTCAGTATTATGGCACACACTGAAATTTGTATTTGTAGGATAAACACAGACCCAGTAACAGGTGGCTACAGGGAAACAAACAGTAACTGTTTTACCCAAAGGAAGGTCTGTGAATCTCGGAGACTTACTGTTTAAAAAAAAAACAAACCAGAACACTTTGACTACTAACAGTTTTCTACCTATTTAGAGAAGCCCTGAAAATAAAAAGCAGATAACCAATCAGTGATTCTCCGACACAAATTAAGACTACACCTTCAAATGCAGATGTTAAAGATGACGTGAATACCTGCATTTTTTTTCCAAGGACAATGGAATATCATGCCACTGTTAAAAGAGAGAACAGGGCCGGTTTGACTGATCCCAGGAAGGCAAAGTTTCACCAGCCCTCATGGCCAATGCTAGGAAAGGACTTGACACAGATGTCAGGCCAAAAGGTTCCTACCTATTGTCCCAAGAGGTTCCCTTCCAGCATAAAATTCACATTTTCTATTAATTAAATGACATTTTACCTTGTTCTCAACCTCTCAGGGTTTGGACTTGCAAAATGTAGATCTGTTGAATGACTTGGACATCTAAGCATGTTAGTCTACACCAGTGGTGCTCAACCTTTTTTGCCTGGCAGACCAGATTGGCCAGTGCTTTTGATCTGGTGTAGGTATGGTGGACAACATCTGGCTGCATGGAAGTATGTGGGGGGAAAGAGGGGGAGAAAAGGAGGAGGGTGCATGACCCAGTCTCTGCAGGAAGGAAGGGGGTCTGGGGATTTGGCAGTGGGGAAATGGCCACCACTTCCCGCTGCCAAATTTCTGGACACATAAGGAACCCCGCAGGCCAAATGCGATGGCTCTGCAGGCTGCATTTAGCCCACAAGCTGGAGGTTGAGCACCCCGGTCTACACTAGCATCAGAATACATTTGACTATATTAGTTAATACTTTCCTACACCATTTCTTTAAGTCCTAAACAAGACAAAGTAAAAGAAGTCAATGGAATTGGGGATGCTTGTCCTGTGCAAGATTAGATTTTAAGAACACAACACTTGATCTGAGCCCACAAGAAGCATTTTCAAAGGACAACTTACTTTCCTTATCCTTATCTGTCACTTGTGAGGTTTATAAATTATTTATCAAAGTTTATAAATTGTGGCAGTGTCACTCAATTAAGGTGGTCCTTTTGATTGCATTGATTTGATTGAAAGATTGGAGGGTTACTACTTTGACAATAATAAAGAACCTCCATAACAAATAAGGGTGATATTTTCCAAAGGTAGAAGCAGCGATAAGAAGACTTATGTCTATCTCCACCCCAAATCCTGCAAATTAATCATTTTATTCTTTTATACATGTCTGAGAACTGATTCAGATTTATGCTTCAGATGCATTATTAGAACCACTTACAGGTAGTATTGAAAAGGCTGATCTTCAATAGGACCTTGCAAAAAGTAGATCTCAAAAACAAATCCGAATGTTAGAAATAAGAGAAAAGGCATAAAAATTGATTTGCCAAAGGTTACTGCATCTAGCAGTCTAAAATAAAACCAAATAGGGATGTGCCTAGACCAAAAGACCAGCCTTTTTCCAGGTTAAAAAAAAAAAAAAAAATCACCTGGCTGAAATTAAGAACTGTTAACAAGCTTCTCATTCAAGTTCTAAATATTAAGTAGTCACTCAAATAATTTAGTAGTCTTCCTTAGTAAGTGACTTTACAAAATACCCTTTGTGTCTGCTTCAGAAAAATCTACATGACATCTACTAGCCAAGACTTCACCTACTAACCAAAATGCAAGATACTAATACTGCCAGGCTATGGCCCGAGAGTTGTCACTCCCATTCAAGGCAAATCAGTACTTTTTCCTTGACTGGATTCATACCAAATTAATACCATACAATTCTGAACTTGTCTTACCTCAAGATGTTGTTCTTGTCCTCCCCACCCCTTTTCTACCTTGCCTTCTGTTACTGTCTAACCTTGTATCTTGTGCTACCTCAAACTCCTTCTCCCTACAAAAATCTCTTATTCTGACATAACAGTATAGAGCCATATTTTATATTCCTTCTCCCACCTCTTCCACATCAAACTCAGAGGTTAAGAGACACCCAATAGAAAAAAAGTTCTAAATCTGTAACTACCATTAAAGTGAATTAGCTACATACAAATACTGAAGACTCATCCTGCTATCCCCACTCCTTATGCAGACACCTAGCTGAGAAACCAACCTTATCTTTCTCAATATGAAAAGGAGAGAATACAGGCTGAGCCTACCTTTTGTATGGCATGCAACTAGAAAGACGTTTGAAGTGCCTCATTCATCTTATCAATTGCCAAAAGTACAACTATGCTCTCCTGCTTCACCCTACATCCCTTCTAGCTTTTTAACTGTAGAGATGTTCTTAACAAATATACCTTTTCCTCAGTTTTCTAGCTGTTTTAAATGGGAAATCACTTCTCCATCTCTTTCCCCAACCTCTATTCTTGAGCAGTGTTCCTCTGTTGATTTCATTCTGATGTAACAGGTAAAAAACATGAAGAGTGGTAGTGGTAGCTGGTCTACAGATTTAGAAAGCATAGCACTGGCTCACACAGAAGTGTGGAAGGTTTTCCTTATAGCACAAGGGCTAAAAAAAGCTTTTTCCAGAAGAGCAAAATCTTAGAGCCTGTGTAAGTTAATAGCCTTCTCCTAGGAAATCTTGCTACATGCCACTAAAAAGAAAGATTTTTCAACCCCTAACTTTAGGAAAAATAGTGAAACTTAGCATTAAAATTGCTGACACCCAGAATGAATCAGAAATCATATGTGGATATTTTAACCAAGGAGTTCCTGGCACGTGTTTTCTTCCTCTCAGTGACAATACCCCACCCTAACACTTTTACAAGATATTGACCTAGACAGTAGAGAAAAAAATGACAACTTGGGGTTTAATCAAAAATAAGACAGGGTTCATTCTAAGACACGTGGCTATCAACAAATGGAAAAGAGCGGAAAACTTTGCAAAACTCAGGCTGTTAAATTTAATGTAAATAAGTGCACTCTGCCAAGAAATGCTGCCATAAATTTAGCTGTCAGAAGAAAAGTCAGGCCTGTAAGGTAAGCTGTGTGTTGCTTCTCTCCTCCAATTTTAGGAAAAATGTTATCTCCACTGCCTAGATCAGGACCAGCACCTTGGCTGATGGCAGTTCAATTTCACTCTAACCTAGAACAATGGCAAACAGTAGCCATTTTTAAATAAGACTGTAGAGAGCTGTGATTTCAGTGTCACTGGCAGTGAGTAGCAAGCATTTTAAGGACAATTCATGGAATTCTCTGTAGAAGAGTATTATTTGTCACCTTAAGCTCAAGGGTAAGCTTTCCGATACTGCAATCAAGAAGTAACCAAAAAATTCTAAAAACCCTCCAATGCAGCCCAAGTACACAGCTTAAGTAGTTTTCACCAACTGTGTCAAGTGTGAAATCTACAATATTCTATTAGAAAAAATATTCATTTCTTAAAGTATCAGTTTAAACTAGTTTTATTTAAAAGTAGCATAATGGATTTACTCAAATTTTCAGAAAATTTGGAGTGTGCTAAAGAATATCTGTAATTTTGGGAACAGTAGACTATTTTTTTTTAAAAGAATGGTTGAATTCCTTAAGTATAAATCTCAGCTCCATAATGTCCACGATAGTCACACTGCAACTATGCTCTCTGTTAAGAAATCCAAAGTAAGTACACAATAAAATTTAGTATTTTATGTGGTAGTTTAGGATTACATAAATAGGCATCCTCAAAGTCATCTGGCTAGCTGTCTGGAAACTGCCACAAATTTTAAAGTGGTGGTTTTAAAATACATTTTCTAAGAGCGCATTTCCAACTTCTGTAGTTAGTTTTAAAGAGCACCGTTCCAGAAATGCAGCCTAATGCTTTCAGTTTTTTTGCATCACACCACAACAACCCGTGACATTCTCTCAACTGCATTGCGGCAAATAAGGTATTGTCTGTTTGTCTCTTAATATTGGATTATTAGTGTAATCTAAAACAAATATTATACAATTTGTTTTGGGCTGGCCTGTGATTTTATATAACTGCACTCCATCTATGCAACTAGGAGCTCCTAAAAATAATCAGCAGTCAGTTATAAATGTTACTGTTAGAGGTGCCCTTCTTCAATCTCTCAGCTATGGTCTCTGCCTAGTAAAGTAAAAGTCCCAATGTTGATCCTGAAAATCATAAGCAGCTGTTTAGACACTCAACTTAGGAGGAGGTTAAAGCAAGAATCCCTCTCAAAAGCATCTTGGTTTCCATTTCTACCTCTGACTTACTGTATCAGCTTGGGCAAGCCATTTAATGTTACTCTCTCTCAGGTTCCACACCAACAACTATTTTGCTGACCTTGGAACTGTTGAGAGTGCTAGTCAATATTTAAAAAGTGCTTTGAGATCTTCAGAGAAAATGCACTATATGAAGTACTAAAAAGGCAATATAGGCCCACTTATGAAAATGGAATTAAGGGGAAAAAGAAGCGTTTCAAACTGTTCAGTTACATAGCTATCTTCTTGATTATGGTGTCAAATGCTTTAGAAGCAGCAGCACAATATTCAAATAATTTAAGATTCTACAAGAAAATCTCAAACCACAAATATTAAAGATGCTGTATTTAAGCTACTGAGTCTTTAAAAATATAACCTAAAATAGCAGAAGTATTTAATTTACTATACTCAGCCCTCCACAACAAGAATGTCCAATGACTTATGAAACCACCATCACCCCCAATGAATAGGAATTCTTTGGCACCTAACGAAAACGCTTTTGGACCTGTAAATTTCAAATGCTCATCCTGGACCAGAATATAATTTCTATCCCTGCAACTCTATGACCATTAGGAAACCACTATCTAGTATTTTCTCATAAATGAAGCTTACATACTAGAACCATCGTACTGTTCACATCATAAAAGATCTTGCATTATTGGCATTCTTTTCAAGCCATTTTAAAATATTTTCCATTTTGCCTTTGCTATAGAAGTAGGGGGGTAGATGATGTAGAAAACTGAGAAACCAACCAGAAGTATTTCCTTTGAAGAAATTCACCCACATGCTTCTAAAAGGAGATTAAATTTAACTGAATATTAGTACATTATTACCCATAAATCTGCTGCATTAAAACTTCCATGTCACCAAGGTTACATAAGGCCTGCATACCAAGTTCATCGTGCAAACTGCTACCGCCTACAGCAGATGCATTGTCATGTGATGCTTCTAAGTGGACACTCCCATTTCTCACCAGCAAGGAGGCGCTAGCGCTGAGCACAGCTGCCTGGGAAGGGGGGCGGGACTGGACTTTGACCTGGGTTGTGGACTGCTGGCCTTGCTGACCATCTTGAAGGCTACGAAAAAACATGGATTGGGGAGACATTACTGGGAAGAATCCAAAAATAGCTAAAAGTGAAGTTACATAAATTAACAAAAGGACAAAGTTCAGATAAAATACAGCAAACAAAAGCCATGTGTAATTAGGATTATGACAACCCGGGAGTTGTCATACCGGGAAGTTACCCAAGTCAACTCATTCACAGAGCCCTCCACTGCGTCCTTTAATAAAATAAATAAATAAATAAATAAGTCCTGTTACCTTTTAAATTGTCCCTTAGTCCTCCTTCTCCCTCACCAGTCCCCTAAAGATTTGTGCAGTTGTGGATGAAGTAACTAGGTAGCAGAGATCAGTTAACTTTATTTTTTTTAGGTTGAATTTTTCTAAACCAGATTACCTTGGTAGCATTCAATTAGGGCAGTTTGTACCCCAGTACTGCTACAGAGTACTGCATGCCAAGAAACAAGTTTAAAATAAATAAATAAAAATTTCAGCCCCATTTTGAAGAGAATTTTATAGCTTAGCTGATGATTGCACCCTTCAAAAGTTTGAATCTGTTTATTTCTTCTTTTATATTCCATTCTCATTCCTATACTGCTTACTTAATAAACAATAGTAGTTATTCAACAAAAATAGCTCGGAAAGAAGAAAAAGACAGAAAGCAAAGCCAGCAGCACTGCTGATTACAGCAAGTCACAGCTTCTAAGTCTTCTAAAACAAGCCTTTTTTGTGTTAAAGGTGGCAAAATCCCACAACAGTGTTTTAAAAATTTCTTTAATCACATCTACTCTGTGTGTTTTTATTTTCCTTCCGGGCTGGGAAAATATACAGTGCATAACCGTAATATGTAGAACATACTTTTCCTGTGATCAAATATCTTCTTAGAGAGGTCTTGTTATGTTGTATATTCTGAAGTTTCTGTTGTGCAATACAAGTTTCCCTTCTGAGGCACAAAACACTGCTATTTGTTGCATATACTGGTTCTGGAGCCTTCCAGGCAAGATTTCTGTTCTACAGTTGGTAAACAAGGCAACTGTAAATCAGAAACAACTGATAAAAGCATGGGTGGAATATGCCTGACATAACACTCAATCAAATTATAGTGACAGAATGTATTTAGAGCATCTCTTTTTCAGTTCTCTTTTTACAGGACCACTGGGGAAAAAAGCTATAAGTTTATGAACTCGGAACGTGTGTTCAGAGAATGTTAATGCAAAATAAAGCAGACATGCACACAAAACATGAAGAAAGCCATCTTAAGAGTCACTATTACCTTATTCTAACATATTGAGGTTTCAGCCTTACTTCACTGTTTTGCTGCTATAGACCAGGCTCTCAGGGAGCTACCTGGCAACAGGGGTGCTCAGGGAGCAAGATTCAAAAGATGCAGCATCCCTTAAGGTGCTTCACCATCTCACTTGAGTATTCTTATCCAGCAGAGATGTGATGCAAACCTAAACAGCTGGTCGTTACTGGAACAACTTTTTCTTCAATAACATTAAGTTGTACCTACTCTAGCTACCAGACTATTCTGTCAGAAAAGCAGCAGCAAGCATTATAAGCAGCCACTTGCACGAGTATCCAGCAGAGGATTCATCTAATCTATAAAATAATTCTAAGCACAAAAAGCTGTATGAATCATTGCTATTAAAACTACTAAATGTAAATACTCGAATCAAATGTCAGACCCAAATGTGGATACTAAGAACTGCATTAAAGTGTTAGCGTGCACTATGTTTGAGGTGCTGTATTTATTTCTGACAGTTACTAGATAGTGTGGAAACAGTCTAGTGGGCTTGTTTGGTAGGGTTTGTTTAGTTTTAGTTATCCAAGTTTTGCTTTTTTTTAGTTCTGGAATTAAAACATACCTAGTTTAAAAATCAAGCCTTAATTTACTACATAAGGTTTAATTTGAAAAACCTTTGGGGTTCATTAAATGCACAGTTACTCAATGCCACCAGTCCGTTTTAATAAAATATTTGACCAAAGCAGAGGCACCTTTATTAGAAATATAGAAAATATTAAGTAGAACTGAACAGGCCTTTTAAAGATCACCTCTGTGACGGCTACTGTATTTACTAGAATATAAAAGGACCCCCCAGTAATTAGATTCTATATATGAAAAAATGTGTAAATTCGTTATAATTTTACAGGTATAGAATCTAATTACAGGAGATTTGCCTTGAATTTTCCTCTCACTGCTACAACAGAAAAAATAAATCTAGGACGTTAGGTAGCCTCCTTGCTCTTTGTCCCCAACAATTTCTCCCTCCCTCCTTACTTATTAGACCCCTGCTCTCCCTGAACACGTAGAAGTAAGGGGCAAAATCTGCATATAGGCAAATTACCCTAGGTACCCATAGACTTAGTTCATCTAAGGCACTGTTCCTTTTTTAAACTGCTGCAAGTTTTAGTACAAGTACCCCACAAACACACTTTTAAGTAGCATTTTCATACTTACTTATCTGCAGTAGAAACTATACTTTTTATTATTACTTAATAAAATTTTGTTTCCAGGGCCAAATCAGTTCAAAATTAAGTTCCAAGTTTGCATGTCACTAACACAGGTAAATATCCTACCTCCCAGACTCAGTCTGGGGCTTTAGATGCTCCCAAATTCATGGCAGGCATCCTACGTGCAAGCCCCAAGCCTGGAGGCCTTGGAGTTCAAATAGGGGCAAGCAAGAGTAGGGGCTAAGTCAAAGGCTGAAGAAACAAGCCAGGGTGAAAGCCTGAAAGCAATCCCCCCATCACTATAAATTGTGTAGTCGAGAGACCCTTGCATTTAGAAGCATTTGCAGACTTTCACAGAGGTCAGCATGCCCACAGTGCAAGGAACAGGCCTTCACCCTCCAGTTACACTTATCATTCAAGGCCAAGACGATGATCATGGCATCTCCCCTACCAGATAAATATATATAATACAAACTATACATGATATAGTCAAAGCCAAAAGGCTCATGATTTACTATACAATTCATTGGGCTGGGCCCCCAGCAGAGTCAACAGCGTTTCAAGCCATGGTGACCCAACGGCTAAGCACTGCTCAGTATATGCGTGTACTCCAGAGTCTCCATGGCCCCAAAAGGATCTATGTGCTAATTAATTACCTGTCCCTACCCCCCACACTCATGACTGAACCAAGTGTTCTTATCATGAGTCCTGGGATCCTCCAAAACTTTATATGCAGATGGCACAGGACAACCTGATCTGGGCTCCACTTCATGGAGGGTGGGACTACCTAGTCATATGAAAGGGGCTGAAAGAGGGGGGCAACAGGGGAATTCTGAGTGAACTGTTTGCAGCCCCACTTGGTGATGTTTGTCAGACATTTAAGGCTAGTAAAGAAACAGGAACCATTGAAAAATGGGAAAGGGTTCAAGCTCAGTTGTAGGAGTGAAGAGGAAGTAAACGTATGCAGTGTAGTGACTTACCATAACTTGAAAAATAGAGTACATGTTGAAGGGGGATAAGTGCAATGGGCACTACCATGTGTCTCCTTCAAATGGGTTGCACTAACCTATCCCTGTGGTAGGTTCCAATTAGCATGTTTACCCCATATGGGTCACACATTTTATAGTCATGCACAATGTTAGCTGCTTTTAATTAACTTTGTAGCTGGTTTCTATTACTGACCACATGCTGCTTTTGGCAGCAGTTTAATGACAGACAATGTATTTAATGAGGTTTCCTTGTATGCAATTATAAGACAAGGGGCTTGTCCCCGCCATGCTGATGGGGGAGGGAAACATCTTTTTTATTTGAGTAAATATGGTAAATTTTATGGTACAGCCAAGACATGAGGAGAAAAAAAATGTCACTGTTAAGAGTATTAAATTAAAGCAGTTTCAGGGCAACTACAGGTTAACTAATTATGTAAAAGTTTAAAGCAGGCAGCAGTAGAGATGATTAATATTAAGAACTAGACAGAAATTTGTTTATGCTATTAACCTATATAAAGAAATGCTTGGTATGTGCACTGAGTCAATACAGTCCATTCATAATGGATTAAATACCCATATGTCTCTGCATTTTTCATTACACCCTAATCTATCCTCTGCATACATGCACACACTTTAAATGTCTTTCCTCTCTTCAGTGTGCATACAACTCCCAGTAACACAAAGGTACCCACACAAAGGGAAAATCCATTTTTCAGGCTACTTCTATAGAAATTTCAAGAATAATTGCTAGTTTGTACAAATTACACTTGAAATCCAAAACACAACCAGCAACCCTCTTGCTGTAAAGATATGTTTTTTTGTGACAAAGTCTGTGTTTATATCTGACTCCCAGTCAGCCAAAGACATTTAATAACTGACATTTAATAATTAGTGTTCCCATCCAGCATCACAAATTATCTTCAGTCATTTGACTTTGCATGTACTTAAGCCTATTTATATTTAGTCATGATGACACATTTCTTTATAGACCTAAGATACTAGATGCAGAGTTGTTTTTTGTTTCGTTTAAATGGGACATCTTTCATACACAAACAAAATGGAATGGGCAAAAATGATGTATGTGGAAGACAATTTACTTGGCCAGAAATTTTCTAACTCTTTTACGTATCCTCCTGTATTTGTATTATGTGAAGATTACTTTCTTTAAGTCCAGTTATCTCAGGAACGCTCATGTTCATCTTTAGGCCATGGAAGATTTAGTGCTTCCATTAGTTTGTGAAATGAGTGTAACCCCGAGTTTTAAGCACTTCAAAGCCTCCCCGATTTGCTCCATGCAGCCCAATGGAGAATCACATTGTCCTCTGGCTGATATGAAATTAATGGTGCTCTGATTAGCCTATATGATCTCTTAAAGGCCAAAAGACACAGCTGCTCTTATGCTCAATCAGAAGAGTAGAGAACACATAGTAACTAGCTATGGGGCAGAGTAAACAGAGGTGACTAAACAGAGCGTGGTGGAGTTGCAACCTCTCTCACTAACAAGTTGTTCAAATTTTTTATTTTTTTTCAAATAATCAAATATCAGTAAGAAAGATACATTTTGTTAAATGACGTAAAAACCCTAAACAAACTGATTCAGCATTACAATATAGAATGCTAGGCAATAAATACTTCACTAACTTATATCCTTTATAAGTCAGAATTCAACCTTTCACCACATATCAATCTGATCTAATTCTAGAGATACAAGCTTCTCTCTGATGAATTAAAATTTATCTTCAATATGGGAAGGAAACATACACTTTTCTAAGTAAACCTTCTCTTTCACCTCAAAAAATAGAAAAACAGATGCCTCATGTGAAAGTAACACCTCGTTATTTAATATTTTAGAAACAAGTCTTTGACTGCTTTAGTATTGCCATCATAAAGAGATAACCATTTTTTTACCTCCTTTAACACTCACGCACACATGCACCCACCCCTCTTTTAGCTAAACCAATATTAAACATTTCAGGAATGTATTTAGTCAGTTTTTGTACTTTTATATAACTTGACTGCTCCTAATACTAGATGCTTAGAATGTTAGGGGGAACGGTTAAGAATACACCAATATAAACTCTTGTATTTCAAGAGTATTTGGCAGCTAAATGGAAGTAATGCAAGTATAGTACATGTATAGTACACCAAAATGTATTGCTGGCGCATATAGAGTGCCACGCATAAAAGATTTTATTGCATGTAAATTAAAATTGTGCTATTTTATGAGAGACTTTTTTGTCAGGATTGACTGCTGGTCTCTTGTTCAGGACCTGCCTATACTAAGATTTAGAGCTTTTTCTGGATGACCTGTTTACATTAAGCTTTACTGTTGCAGACACCTACCCCTTTATAGCCTCTGAGAAACAATGACGACACTTTTCCCCCAAAGGGCAAGAGGGAAATAGGAAGAGAAGAACTGATTATTTAACAATATTTTACTTGCTTGAAAGATTTGACAAAAACTAAAATGAAACCGTTCTGAGGCATTTTAAATTTCATTCATTCATTATGTGGATGACCTGAAACCAAGGATAACAAGTTAGAGATAAGCTATCCTGGTCCCTTTGAAAACAGTGCTATGTACACATGCACAATTCAACAAACTCAGTGACATGCAGTGGCAGTCCAAACAGATTAAGGGTTGGAAGGAAAAAGGAAGTGTTTGTCTGTGAACACCAGTGGGTGTGAGGAAAAGGTGTTTGCTGCATGCATGCTAAATATGGTGGAACATTCAGATACCATACCTGAGGGGTGATCCGATGAGCAAGGTAGGAGGGGTGGGGTTACTCCCTGCATTGTGCCGGCGCCGGACTGCCTGACGCCTAAATGTGCTGCGTTCACGGCGAAATGTGACAGTCTCCTCACTGGTTTGTACTGCTGCATCAAGACAGACTTTAGGTCAAATAAGAACCCATCCCAGATATGAACACAGCAACTTAAGATGTTTTTCTTTGCCCTGGCCCAAGTTAATGGACTTGACTTGGAGCAATAAAAACAGTTTTTGCATGGTGCTCAGATATCTCAGAGCCTCATATTTTGGCTTAAATAGGAACAAAAAGCACAATCTTTATTAGAGACATACATTTACATTGCCATTACATATACACTTCACCATATTCCACCCCCACAATCAAATAGTCAGGATTCTAAATTGTAGTAAAACCTATATTCCCTTTGAGTCCTTCCAACTTTACAGGGCAGGGACTTGTAATTTGAAGAGTTTACTCAAAACCAGCCTTATCAGACTGTTTATTAATACTACCTAGTATTTTCATGATTAAAAAATTGAGGATTTTTTAAATATAATTTTGCCTGTTCAAGCCAAATTTTCCATGCCAAGGATCTTCCTCTGGCTATTTTTTGGGGGCGGAACACTTCAGCTAAAACAGTTTGTTTATTTCCAAGAACAAGGATAACAAACTTTTTAAAACAAACAAACAAACAAGCACCAAATTAATCCTTTTAAAAACCCCACCAGTGATCTTATATTTTTTTTAAAGTTACATTCCCATCATACTTTGGAGCAGGGAATTAGTTTGGCAATGCACTGGTCATTGTACCACCTTCATGAAAAATAGCCAAATATTATAAGCCTCTGGAGGCGAGGAAATCAGCTGGCACATGTTCAGCAGGCATTTATTTTTTAGCAGCTAAATTCTCTGACAATACTATCTGCAGCAGCACACTGAGTCTAAGGCTGAGCAAGACTGTTTCTTCAAGTGCAGCTCTGTATTGATGCATTTTGATGCTCTCAAATAGGGCCCAGACCATGGACAGGAGGAAGCTGTCCTATTTAAATATAAAATTGATGAAAGCAGGAGTGGATAAGCATGAGAAGGAAAAAGGCAAAAGGCTAGGCAAAGACTTGGAAGTGAAGTGAAAGAACATCCAAGGAGGAGTCAAGCATGCAAGGGGAGAAAGTGTGGATGGAGGGGTGTGACCAGAATTTGCTGTGGAAGGAAATGAATGAGAAACCTGAGCAGTGGCTATAGCTATATCAAGGAGCAAAGGGGAAGAAGAGACAGGACTCGGGCCCAGAGTTTTTACAGGACTCGAATGAAAGAATCACAGGAAGAAATCAGGAACTGTCACAAAACACATTTCCCTCCAGAGCTTGGAACGAACCCAAGATTCCTGAGTCTCATCATTCTTTTGCTGCCAAATAGCCATGAAACCCACCACCAAAGCATCTCATCCACCTCCAGTGATAGGAAGACAACCAATGATTGCTAGAGGTTACTCCACTTGCTTAAGTGGCAGAGTTTGAGCAGTGAAACTAGATGTTCCAATAACATAAATGAACCACATGGTGTAAACTAAATGTCAAATAATGGAATTTGTTTGAAGCCTACTTTTTAAAAGCTTATGAACCTTTATGAAAAAGTTGCATTAAAAGATTTCTAAGGTTGCAAAATCAACCTCAAAAAATGCCAGAATGCAGGTGGTCTTTGGCAACTTAATTTTGTCCATTTGGTGCAAATACACTAACACAACTATATTTCTGTTTTTACACAAGAACCCCATTTTCATTCCGTGCACAAGATAGATGGTACTCACTCAATGAATATTTCAATATTGTTTCTTCTACTTTTCAGTGTATGGCTTCATGCCTTATTTACTACATATTATTTAAAATTATTCTGCTTTGAAAGCAGAATTATTAAAATTCTCATAGATCCTTCTATGGAACTTATGACTAGTATTTGTCAAGCACTGAGGTACTAGTGAACTCGCTTCAAAACACCTCTTGGAGATGAGGTATTATCTCATAATTTTGAAGAGACATTAAGACACAGAAAACAAAAATAAGGTCAAAACCATCCACTGACTTCGCGTGCCCAACCTGAGATGCCTAGAACTTTGCATTTTCAGAGCAAAGAATGCTCTGGATAGGCACTGTTGCATATGACACGTTCTAATCCCAGCTCCCAATGCCTTCAGTTAAAGATGAATCATTTTTTGCTAAATCAGACCTCAGGTTTTCAAGTCAGACACTCAAGAAACTGAGTAATAACCTACAAAGCAACTTGACTAGCCTCACATAAGAGCTCTGCAGCCAAGGCAGCATTCACATCCAGTTCCCTAGAGCCATATTCCCTTCCTGTGAGACAGTTTGTTTCTGCCAGCCCCCCCACCTTTTATACGCTGCACTTTTCATCATCTGCAACAAATCAAAAGACTCATACGGTGCAGAGCCTGAGACAGAAAAAACAATATATGACCACATAATTAGACTACCATAACCTATACAGACAAGGAGACTGAACTGCTGCTTCTTTGACATAGTTTGTATATGCAGGATTCTGAACATGTGTATGTAACATCTGAACCTCTAAACTGCTACTGAAACAACCAACTGGTTTGTCTGAAAGGCATTAACTACTAATTCTTCCGGTGGCAGAAGCAACAGCTTATCAAATGCAAGGCCTTATCTTGAAGTCGCATTCAAAGCACTGAACAGTTATGAATCAGTGAATGGAATATTTTATTGAACTAGATGTTAAACGTTGTAATTAAGGAGCTCAATCCAACAAATCAGAAGTGCAGAAAGAATTGTGTTACAGTTTAAAATAAAAGTTAAACCAGTTTTAAAATAAGTTATTTAAAGTTATACTGAAGAAGTTCAGCCCCAGATTTTAAAAGACATTCCACATACTGCATGTGGCTCAAAGTATTAAGTTAAAAAAGGGGTGTATTTGTGTATCTGAACCTATCCTTGTTTGGATTATGTAGAGAGATTGGAATATAGTTAATCTCGAGGAAAGTTCCTGCCATTGAAAAAACTCCAAGTCCCTATTATGCTATCTGGGTGATTTAACCGTAAGGGAGACGGATATAGGGTTTACAAAGTAACTTTTTTTTTTTGTTAAAAATCAGTATTTCATAGCATCATTATGTATTTTGACCAATACCTATTCTTAATTTTGTCTGAGCATACAAGAATATTGTTTATTAAGGAATACAATAGCTCTCACCTCTTTGAATTATTTATGTATTTCTACATTAAGAATATATTTCACATATACAAAAGGTGGAGTTTATTTTTTTCTGTAAAATGTCAAGACTGCATGTAGTGTTAAGGTTGTCATGACTATCCTAAAACCTGCTTCGTTAACTCCAACTCCACTTTTAAGAAGCAGGATGAGTCAAATTTTTAGAGGCAATGACCAGGGATCACAGTCATTTGCAACATAATGTAATCTTTGGCTCTTAATTGCTGAAATTCTGTCTGAACACAAACACAGCCTTCAAATTTTAAGTGGCTTCTACCCATGCAGCAACAATTGGCAGCAGCACAATCACTGGAACTGTCCATTTAAAGAGTTATGAACACAACTATAATACCATACACGTGGAAGCCTCCATTCCCAGCATAATGGATGAAAGTTTATTCTAAGGCAGCAATTTTCAACCTTTTTTCATTAGCAGACCCCTAATAAATTTTGAATGGAGGTGAAGACTCCTCTGAATTGTAACTTTGGGTATTCACATACTTTTGACTGGTCAGTCATATTTCACAGACCCCTTAGACAGTCTGTGGACCCCCGGGGGTCTTCAGACCACAGGTTGAAAACCACTGTTCTAAATAAAATAATTTCTGCAGAATTTAATGGTTTGAATTCCCCCTACCACAAGTATGGTACCCTGATAATAATTACGTGATCAAATAAAATCAAGCAGCTGATCCATACTGATGGAATATCTGAATATTAGCCGAACAATCCTGACTACTGCACCTATATTTCTAACCCCCCTCTTCTTTCCTTTCAGACACACAGCTCAGAAGCATTAGCTATGTAATATTCTATAAAATACCTATATTAAATTGTGCAACAAAGCCTGGAATTATTATAAAGGCTTACTAAGATTTGTTCGTATATTTTATATAACCATCTTCTGTAAGAAAACACTATCATAAAGCATGAATGGTCTATTCTCTTTTGCAATAGAGTATCTACAGATTTGGTCCTTGAGAATAATACTTACAAGTGTGACAAGCATCTGATATCATGGTGCAGGGAATTCATAGATTTCATAGACATTAGGGCTGGAAGGGACCTCGTAAGATCATCGAGTCCAGCCCCCTGCCCAGAGGCTGCACTTTTTACATACACTGTCACTGCTTCGTATCCAAAAGGCCAGAAGTGAAAATGGAATTGGTGAAAACAATATACACTATTTTTACTTAAAAAGGTTCAATTCAGTTTTTGCGAAGGAAGTGCTGAAATTAGTTCTGAAGTCAGCATAGTAGTTTGGTGAAATCTAGGAGTGAAAATATTCTGCTAAGAGTAGGCAGGAGGAAGTTTAGCAGGCTGAGGAAGTTTAGCAGTTGGTATGCGCTCTTCCTGGATGGAATGAAAAGTAAAGAAACCAGAGGCTGGGCTGGTATGCATATAAGATAGGCAGTCAGTGAAGATGTAGACTGAGGAGTCAATGGGTGAGAGAGAGGCTCTCTCAGGATTTGTCTCTCACCCCTTGACTCCTCAATCTACATCTTCACTGACTGCCTATCTTGTATGTATAACAGCCCAGCTTCTGGCTTTACTTTTCATTCCATCCAGGAAGAGCACACAGCAACTGCTGAAACTTCCTCAGCCTGACGAAGGGTTTTTGAACCCGAAAGGTTGCTTAAATTTTTGTTCCCAACTATTTAAGTTGGTCTAATAAAAGATATCAGATTCACCCAAAGAACCTTGTCTGCCTGTGTCCTTAGACCAATACGGCTACAACCTACACCCCTGTAAAAGACCAAGGCGCTCTCCTTGTCTTTTTTAATCCCCTCCCCATAAAAGTGGCATATTAAAGGTCCCTTTTGTAGATTCCTCAGAATCTTTAGATTGTTAGCACAAAATGATCTTTGGACATTCCTTTTTTGTACCCCAAGGGTTAAGTTTTTGTCTCGGACAGCCGGAGCCGACTCGAGGTGATTTAGAAATTACTCGGTCGTTTGGGCGGGCTGGTGAATGGAGAGGCAGACACAGCTTATCGGTTGCAAAAACTTTACTTACGCCGCCTGTAGCCGCGACACAGGTGGTCCGGTCGTCTGAACAACTATGTCAGTTGCTCCAGCTGGCAAGGCTCAGGCCAGCTAATCCGTCCACAAATTAAGCCGGCGGGAAAAGGGTACGTCAGGGTTTGCGCTCGGCGACAGGGAGAAGAATCGATAGGTGATCAGTCTATCTATCAGCTCAGCCACAAGTCAGATCTCTTTAGAGGCACTCTGCAGCGTGCTCAAAGTTCTCCGACTTGGGCGGAAGTCGCACGAAATTTTAAACGGCTAGCAAGCCAATTACTAGCCGCCACAGGAATAATTTAGAACTGGCCAATAGCGGGACACAAATTTGCATCCAAATGGCAGGAACTCTCTTGCACCAAGGTTTTTCTGTTGCAACAAAACCCTTTGCTGTGCAAGAGGCTCTCATGTGGCGGGAAAATTCCATCGTGCCAAGGCACCAAAATCATTGGGTTCTGACCATTTTAAATCTGCCTTTCAACCAAATGCATCTGCTTGTGCTGAGGACTTCCCATGATATCTGAAAGCTAAGCTGAGCTATTGATTACTTGTACATCAACTACACCAACAAAAAACCTAAGCATCTAAATATTTGCTGCAAAGATTAAATACCTCAGGTGAAGTATCCAAATAAGAAAATGTAGCCCCCTCCATATTTTTAATAGTTATGCAATACAATCAGGCTTACTTTTCCATAACTGTGTTAGACTGACAAGGTAAGGTTTAGTTGTGCCAATAAAAGCAGTATAAACTATAAATACAGACACGAGAAGTCAGTTGACAGTTTCTGGCCATAAACTACATTAAGTGATCTATTTTCATCTGAGAGATGCACAAAAAAGATGTTCTATTAAAGATGCTGCTAGGACCATCTTTTTACAAAGATCAGTTCAGTCCACTGCAAAGCTGTAACAGTTTACACTAGAACAAGAGGGTCTGCCACCTAAATTTCATTCTGGAATCCAACTACAAAGTTTGACATGAAAGGAAAGAATAATTTTGATTGATAGAAACAATCAAAGATTCTAGAAATGAATTTTGGTTCTGTTAGCTGTCATAACCCAAAGGTATGATTTTATGTGCGCTTCGGCACTAGAATTATCCCCGCCAAGTTACAGCTGCGTTGCACGGTGGAGTTTTCCGCTGCAGAGGAGAACCCCGGTGCAAGGACGAGTTTCCTGCCTATTTGTGGCTTCCTTTGCAGGGTGCATTGCTCAAGTTGCAAGAGAAATGCACGGTGCAAAAGAGTTCCCGCCACCCGTATGCAAATTTGTTCCCCGCTATTGGCTAGTTCTAAATTATTCCCACGTGGCGGCTAATGATTGGCCTGTTAGCCGTATAAGAGGCTTGAGCGGTTTCCGCCCAAGCCAAAGAGGACTTCACATCCATCTCATGGGGACTCTGGGTACACGGCAGGGTAACAGAGACCCTGTGTGAGATTCAGAGGAGTTTGGCAACCTGATCCATCGCCCACCTCTTTCCGTCTTCGAGCGATAAAATTTATAAGATGTATCTACGAGTTTCCATTTCGGCGGCACGCTTGTTCAGGGCATCCGGAGCTCTGTTTCCGTGGAGCCTAGCAAACTCCACGTGATCGTTTGTGTTGTTTTTGTCTGTAACCGCAACTCAAGCAAGTTTTCCAGCCTGCACCGCAACCATCTCCGGTGTAAGTAAACAATCTTTAAATCTACCGCTACGAGTCTGTGCCTAATTCTAGCTTGTCGCGCGCCCTCTCTGACCCCGCGTGCCCGGGCTGCTGGCCACAGCCCGCGCAGAGCACGAAAAAGGGCCCGGGTCGCGCCCGGCCCGCACATTAGCCATAGGAGAGAGAGCATTCAAGTGAAATGAGTGTTGTGGCTGATTTCAACAACAAAAACAGCGTTAAGAGGAGGATGAATCATGTCAAATGAAGTCACTAAAACAGTTTGAGAGGCAAAACGTTACCTAGTACTGAATAATTATGACTATCAAAATCTGCTTTGACTACTGAACCAAATATTTGAAATCAGGTGGACACCTTTTTGTACTGATGCCAAAAACTGAACTGTGGGCCTTCTTTGTTGTTTCACTTCACATTTCTCAGAGTTAACATGTTACCTGAAAGAACATTATAAAACTCAAACTTCTACACTCCTACATAAGGACCACTAATAGAATATCCAGATTTTTTTTTTTTTTTTAGGTTAGGGACTCTCATAATAACTTAGTCAAATGTCCTCCTTAAACACAGGACTATACAACTTCTCCCAGTAATATGGGCAATTTTTGTAACCTGTAAAATATTAATGTTGAAAGCACAGGCGACTGGTAGGGGAGACACGGGGGGCCACGTGACCCCCACCACCAGCAGCGGCTTCTGTGGGTGCTCGCAAGCCCCGTCCCCAGCAGCAGCTTCTGCTGCTGCTCACAAGCCCCATCCCCAGTGGTAGCTTCTGAGGGTGCTTGTAAGCCCTGTCCCCGGCTTCTATGGGTGCTCGCGATCCCTGTCCCCGCTGCCAATGCTGCAGGCAGCTTCTGCGGGTGTTCGCAAGCCCCATCCCCGCCGCCACTGCCGGCTTCTGTGGGTGCTCATGAGCTCTATCCCTGCTGCTGGCTTCTGCGGGTGCTTGCCAGCCCCGTCCCCGCCGCCAACACTGTCAGCAGCTTCTGCAGGTGCCCCCCCCCACAGACTCAGGAGGCACCAGTTGCCCATGGATGAAGGTATAGTTTTGATACCTGATACTGGTTTTGCACATTTTTGACCCTAGGTTGATGGATCATAAGAAGAAAAAAAAAAAAAAATCAGGAATTCACAGAACACTGTCTTTTCCTTGGTGGCAACTTCTAGATCTTGAAGGCATTTGTTATTAACACGTTTTCTACAGTTCTCCAGCTCAAAGTCATATTTAATACAGATTAACTACATTCTGTATAGCAAAAATGTGAAGTTAACACCTAAGTTACATCCCAGAGATGCATCCATCAGTAATGGGCAAAGACCAGTATGCATTCCTTTTATTACGATCAAGAGTTGTTTTTAGGAACAGAAAATCGAAACGCATCTGTGGCTCATGAAGGAAGCTTAATTGTAGTCAGGTTTGATCAAGAAAGATCAAGCTCAGTATAAATAAAATGCTAAAATACTAGTGAAGAATCCAACAGCTAGCTCTACAATATGACCATGCCCTATAGTTTTTGAGAATTAAAAAGTTCACAAGTGTACTTTTTACATCAGATAAAAACAGTTGAAATGGGGTCCAGACAAGCACCTCACTTCTATAGCCATTGTGGAGGCTTTAAAAAGGATCGCTTATGTTATTTTTTTGGAAGCTTGAAATCTCTTTTGATTAAGTCCAATCAAGGTGAGTTAGTCTCAGAAAAAATTCTCCCCAGTGAGAGTAAGGGGAAAAGTTTTTCATATTTTTTAAGCTTATGTATCCCACAATGCAGTGCCATGCATTTCCCTCCCCCTCCTCCTCTCAAGTACCCTTGAGTCATGTCATTCATCTCTGTGGAATACTGGGTAGCATACTAAGTACAGAGAGTATAAATGGAAGTACCCATAAGGAACAGTTTCTTTTTTACTACCAATAAAAGTTCTGGATTTCTGGTTGGGAACTACACTACACTGAACAGTCAGCACCTACCCTTTCAAGTCTAACAAGGTTTCTTAAGTCATATGCATTTCACTTCTTATTGTACTTGCTCTAGCAGGATCCTATCATGCCATCATCAGCCCAGACGCCAAACTGAAGACTATATTCAGGATCTGCAGCAGTAAGATGCAAGTTAAAGCATCACAAATCTTGCAACTGGACAATCAGGGCTGGAAAGAATATTAAGCAGTTTCAGTACCTCAAAAGACTAAAGTCTCTGCACAACAGTCATTTTATAAGGGCTAGACAGAGCATCTGTAAGGAACATAACTCTATCTTGGTAAACAAGCCATCTGGAAAAACACCCAGACTATCCACACGAAGTGGTGTGCTTTCTAACAGCATGAGTTCAACTATATGGTGGGAGACATATTAAGAAACAACTATTTCAATTCACACAGTCAGATATCTGCTGCTGCCGCCATTAATAATAGCAGGAGCCAGGAAAGTACCATCAAGGGTGAAGTGGCTACTTAGGAAGATGAAGTGCCTGAACAATCATACCCCTTTTTGGCAGCCTCTTACAACAGCTGGTCTAAAGGGAGCCCATCCCAATTTACGCTTTCAACTGTTGCTGCACGCCTTACTTGTCTTTCATTATATCTGAATAAAGCCACAGAAAAAAGAATGTTAACACTGAAAAGTCCCCATGCCTATTATCACATAAGACTGGCGCAGCTAAGAACAGAATCCACCTGTTCTGGGCCCCAGTACAGTACCTTAAACAAACAAAATCCTCCATGCAACTTCTCCTGCTGCCTCAAGTACACAAATAGATTAAATGAAGCATTCTGTATAGAACAATGCAAACACACAAGTAAGCTAAAAATGTACAGCTGTGCATATGCTCCCGATTCTGATTTTTCAGTCTGTCATTTCCTAGAAGCAAGCTCCATCACATAGAATCATATTAAACCTCACACAGATCAGGAAGGTTAAACCTAAGGCCATCAGGTACAAATCACCCTTTAAAATATTGGTTAAATGAATAACTCATAGCAGCAGCAGACCACTGCAGCCCATAGAGGAGACACTAGAGGCAGGGAAGGGGAGAAGGACACCTACAAGTAGTGTACGTAAGTAGAGAATGGTGGAAATCAGGAATCCTGAGTTCTGTTCTTGGTTGGGAAAGAAATGTGCATAGTATTTACAAATATTAGTCAGGCATACACACTGACGTATCCAACCTGAAAAACACAACCAGACTCATCTGACAATAACAGACAGGATCCTAGTCCTAACTCCCAAAATTTGACCTATGATGACCTGACAGTCAGGCAGAAGGCAGAGTAGCTAATCACACTAACTATACTTAGTACTTCCTTTGCTTAATAAAATTTATCAGAACATGGTTTTGCATTTAATATGATTTTCCCTAC
>NW_005843163.1:237344-251080 GCF_000455745.1 Alligator sinensis
CCTACATGTTCTGCACATTTAAAGAATTTCTGTATGCATTTTGTTGAATTTCAATTGGTTGCTAAATGCAGCTTAACAAATCACAAGCCAGAAGTTATCATCTAATACAAAAAAATAATTCGCTATTTTCTAAAGTAATAAAAAATGCAAAAATTCAGAACCTGAATACACAATTACGCTATAAAACTGCATAAATAAGTGTGTAATAGATATAGTGTAACCTGCTACTTAGGAAAGGAACACCAGATTTAGTGTAAAGTCTGCATCTGCTTGCAAAAACATTTCAATGGTTTCACCAACCAGTGAAAATGAATCTTTAAAGGAAAGCACGTATATAAACAGATTACAAATGATGATTTAAAATTACTTAGAAACAGACTGGCTTGATTACATTCCAACTGAGGGACTTACATAACAGGTTTTATAATGCATCTATTAAAACATCCTGAAGTTTCTAAGAATTATGCATGATAGTTTCCTGAAAAAAAAATTATTTCACCTTGTTCATAATTCTCCATCAGAGCTTTTTTAATGGAAGAAGATTAGGCAACAAATCAGTTTTTAGTTTAACTATAAATGATCACAATATAATTTTGTTAGGTATAAACACAATATATTCCTGACTAGTACCTATATATTATACACACTTCTTAGAGCTTCTGAAAGGAAAATTCTCAAAGCCGAAATCACATTAGAAAACTGAGTGAGGAAAACATTAACATTTTAACTAATAATGTAGTGCTCCCCGCCACCCCACACACACCATAACCATGCCTTCTGCCACCACCTCCCCCACCACCAAAAAAGGGGCAGGGTGGGAAATCAAGGAACACTTTGATCAGAAACCTTTATGGTTAAGAGGAGAGAAGACAAAAATTAATAATAAATAGATATATACACACAAGAATAAAAAAGTTAACAACAAACATAAATCAGCAGATGTAAACGTAACCATTTAATAAGAAAAATGTATGGTTATCAATTAAAACAATGATAAAATGAATTGACAATAAAATGGGTTCTTTAAATGCATCAGGAAAAAATAAAAAAAAATAATTATATTGGTGTGGTTCTAGACCAGGATTATAACAGAGTGCTGACAGAGTGCTTTACCAGAAGAGGAATTGCATCAGTTTGACCCAACACCGGCACAGCTCACCAGCTTCAGCTGGGCTTTTTGGCACTATCTAACAGCCAATTGAATCAGCTATTACATAAAACCACCAAAAAGCCCTGCTGAAGCATGCAAGCTATACAGATGCTGGGGAGCCAGGTCAAACTGATGCAATTCCTCTTCTGGGAAGCATCCATAATGACCATGTAGCAGAGCTACTTGTCATTTGTTTCATTTTCAGGAAGAAGTAGGATGACACACTTCCTATAATCCTACAGAAATAATTTCTATTCAGTAAGCAGAGAATGTATTAAATACCTAATATTCAACATTTTTAAATCTGCAGTAACCTGTATCCAAGAACTGGCTGAGGAAATAGGAGTCTCTGCTGTTAACTAATGCAACTTGGAATTCCGGGAAATGCTCTTTAGGAAATTGGGAAGGGGGACCAAACAAACCCCCAACTATGCCAATACTTTAAAAAGAGCAATTAAATTAATCTGATAATCAGAGGTCAGGTATTAAAAAAACCCAGTGCAGAACAAAATCTTGGAAAGGGTAAGATAAGGCACAATCAGTGAAGAATTAAAGTATTAAAACAGAACTAGTAGCAATGAACATGGCTTTATGGGGAAAAAAGGTCCTAAAATAAACTTGATATAATTTCATACGAAATTGCAGTTATATGTAATTGCGATTGGCAGTGGATCAGCATTCCCATCACGCCAACTATCAATATCTGGTCCACACCAGGGAAACTAATGATCCTCCTAGCAAACTGAATTCTGAAAACTCTGAGGAATCTCTGTTACTGCCACCAACCACCCAGACGTTGTGCAATCCAATGGTATTCGTGCCATTGGGCCTGCACTCCCAATCTTGCATCTTAACGCTGGGGGCGGTCAGTTGCCAAACAAAAACTAATCAGTGTTCTTGATCACTGACATGCTGTCAACATTGAGTGCCTACAGGAGACGCACATTCCACCTGCTGAAGCCAAATGCTACAAAATTGGAGGCTTTGACTTGCTGTCTTACGCTCCACATCCAAAGCATGGCTGAGCCACAAATGTTCAGTCTGACATCACGGACACAGTACAGTTGATATCCACTGATCTCTGTGATGTCATCCAGGTTGGTGGTTTTCAGGTTGCAAACATCTACAAGCCTCCCAAATCAACTGGGACCAACAAGTTCTGCAGACTCCGTTTCATCCAGCCATCTATGTTGGAGACTTTAACAGCCAGCACATGGACTAGGGCTACACAGATGTGGATGCGAACAGTGAACAACTTGCAAACTGGGCCTCACAGTCTCTTGCATCTTGCCAGGACTTTGACGACTTCTTGCCCAGTCAGCACAGGCCATCACTGGTCCACACTGGGCTTTGGTTCCCAATCGTCAAAAGTGCTAAGAAATAGTTGAACTCCCAACTAGGAAGGCCAACTGGGAGAAGTACAGCAAGGCACTGGAACAAAGCATCATGACAATACCAACCCGAAGTATTCCAGTGGAGGAGGCCTACAGAAGTCTCTGCAGTGCCATTTATAAAGCAGCTCATGGGGCCATTACACATGGCTGCTGCCCAGTCTGTACTCCCCGCCTCAACTCAGAATGTGCCACACTGCTAAAGCAGTACGAGTCATCTGGTGACCCAGACGTGGCCAATCACTTGACCAAATCATTGGAAGCAGCTCATCAAGCTAGATGGGAGGAAATGACCAAGCTAGACTTCACCCATTCCAGCCGGAAGTGTTGGAGTCTACTTCATCATCTTGGAGCAGCTCATCAGCCATCAATACCGAGTCATCCTCCCATGGTGCCCAAACAAGTACCCAGTCACCTACTTCACATAGCAGAGCACTGCTGGAAAAGGGAGTGAAAAGCCACCTCCAAAAACAAAATGGAGAACTTTCTACCAGATGCACCAAACCAGAACTTATCCAGAACCCTTCACAGTTCTTCACCTTAACACGGTTTTGGACAGCAACTCTGGTACTGCCCCAGGCTATGACATCTCCCCTGAGTTCCTGAAGCATCTCAGCCCACACGCTTCAATTCTTTACAAGGGTCACATGCAAGGGAACACTGCCGAAGATCTGGAGCATGTAAAAAGTTACTGGCCTCCCAAAACTTAGAAAAGATCTAGCCAAGGTGTCAAGCTACTGCCTGATATCACTGCTGTTTGTCTGTTTTAAAGTCCTGGAGCACCTGACTCTACAGCGCATGCTCCCAGAGACGGAAAAGATCCTAAGTATTGATCAAGCAGGTTTCCAACAAGGTCAAAGTATGTGTGACCAAGTACTTGCACTAACAACATTAATTGAAAACGGTTTTCAAAGGACCTTCAAGACAGGCACTGTTATCCTTGACCTCGCAGCAATGTATGATACTCTTTGGCACACTGGTCTGCTTGTAAATATAGCAAGAGTCATACCTGCATGGGTGAATGACATTGTCAAACTGCTCCTTCGCAATAGACAGTTCAGGGTACACATCGGTAAGACAACAAGTACTTGGAGAAGACAGACCAACGGGCTGCCTCACGAATCTGTGCTTGCTCTGACCTTGTACAACCTCTACACCAATGAACTGCCACAAACCTAGTTGTGGAAATTCAACTATGCCGACAACATTTATGTGGATTCCAGGCCCGGACTTTCTCGGAGATAAAACACACTCTGAACAGTGATGCTGCAAAGCACATTGACTACTGCAAGACTTGGCACCTCCAGCCAAGCATCAGTAAGACAATTTCCAGCATTTTCCACCTACACAATGCCAATGCTGCCCAGGAGCTGAACGTCTACCTGAATGGTCGGAGACTGAGGCACAAAGCACAACCTATCTACCTGGGTGTGACACTAGACCAAAAACTGAGCTACCATGAACACTTGAAAAAGACAGCAATTAAAGTTAAGACATGCAACAACCTCTTTAACAAGATGGCAGGGTCATCGTGGGGTGCAAGAGCCTCGGACCTAAGGATGTCAGCTCTTGCCATCTTGTACTATGTGGCAGAGTACTGTGCACCAGTCTGGAACTGGTCATCATAAACCAAACTCTATGAGCAGCAACATTAGATTATGTGCATCATCTTAGAAACTCTTCAACTAACCCTTCTACCATGGCTCCGAGTCCTGAGCAACACTGCTCCTCCTCATATGGGATAGCAAGTTGCAACTAGCAAGCAATTAGAGAAGATCTATATCAATCCAAACCTGCCACTGTACAACGATCTCTTAAATCAACCTGCTGCATGTCTACTATCCTGACACTCACGTGTACCAGGACTGCATGGCAGAGACCCTCTAGTATGATGAGTGGAGGTCAACATTACAACCAAAAAAGTTCCTTATCACAGATCCTAGTCTGGCCACCTGGATTCAATCTACAATGGCATCAGTGGGCCTTGCTGAATAGGTTCCCGATAGGGCAAGGTCTGTGAAACTGATTAAATAACTGGTGAGTCAACAAACTGTTATTAGCTATATTCATTCAATTAGGTATTTGTGGAACCTAGCTAAATACCTATATATTCTCAGTCCCACACTATTCAGTAACTTTAATCTGCTTCCAGTTCATTGACAAAGTCATTGATGATAAAATCTGCAGATAACTAAAGCTGAATGAGTGTCAAATAATAAAGGGGACAAGTAGAGCATATCCAGATCACTACATCAGGGGAGGGCAAAATACAGCCCACAAGGCAGATGCAGTCTGCCAGGCCCCTAAAAAATGTAGCAAATTAATATTAATCTGCCCCTGTTTGCCTGTCACGCGGCCCTCAATGGCTTGCCAAAACTCAGTAAGCGGCCCTCCACCCAAAATAATTGCCCACCCCTATAATATATGCTCATCAGAATACAACATTTGTTCTAAATATAACCAAATACAAACTTGCACATCTAATAACAAACAGCATAAATCACACAAGATGAGGGAATACATCCTGGAAAGCAGTTACTCTGAAAAAGATGAAGGTCACAGGAAATAACTAAATGGACATGAGCTTCAAATGCAATGCTGTAGCAGAAAAAGGTTAATGCAATGTCTGGATGTGTAAACAATGATGGCATATAACCTCTGCATTAGTAAGACCAACACAGAAATCCAGTTCTGGTGTCCATAGTTCAGAAAGGATGCTCACAGACTGGAATGATTCAGGAGACTACAAGAGTGATTTGAAGACTTGAAAATATTTTTTCTGGTGTCAGATTAAAGCAAATCAGTCTACTTAGTACACGTAAAGAGAGGTTAATGTGTTTCAAAAGGATAAGACATTTCTGAAAGGAGAAGGCTCTCATTCAAGAAAAGTAAGATCAAAATGAGACCTAATAGTCAGAAGCTGAAGCTAGGTGGATCCAGACTAGAACTAAAGGGACTTCTTTTTTTTTTTTCTTTTTTTTTTAACATTTCAGATAATTAACAACTGAAAAAATTACCTAAGAATACGGTGGATTCGCCATCACTTTGAATCTTTAAATCAAGACTAGATGTCTTTCTAACAGACAAGCTATATAGATCAAACAGAAGTTGTGTGGTTGATGCAGAAATGTTGATGAAAACATCCCAGGGCTGCAGTTAACTGAATGTGACAGGTAGGTAAAGGAAGAAGAGCGCAGAAGGACAAAAATTTGAATTCAAGGAAGACATAATAACAGCTGACTGGCCCAGATGGCATAATGAGGGCCATAAAGAACTAACATTTCCATCTACGGCCTGGGTCAAATGCATTGTAGCACAATGCTCTTCATAATCCTATTTGGAATTGCCAGTTAAATGGACTAGGCAGCTGGGTCTCCATACCTACAAATATAAAACTTGAAATCTAATCATCTGCCCCACCATGCGAATTTGCTCTTCTCTTCAAACTGACTAACTGAATAATTTACCTAGCTCACATGCAGTACACAGCAACTGTAAGATTTTATATAAAATTATTTTCTTGTGTGTGCACACCCTCTTTATAAGAGGGCCTTCCAGTTGGCAACCTATTTCTCCTCTTAATCCACTACCCCTTCCACAAAATAAAGACAATTAGCATACATGCAAAAATCCTGGCAAGTTCAATGTGCCAAGTGAGATAATATATTATATATCTGTCATTTCTTGCCCATCAGAAAACATTCTAAATGGTTGTCATTAGCACAGGCAAAACTGAAATGAAAATTAAATAGTTTTGTCAAGAACGAGCAATTACTAAGCAGAACAGCAACTACATACAGAAACCAGGTTTATTAATCAGTTCTGCTTCCAGTAGGCATACCAAGTCAAAGATGCTTATTTCTACACTGACAAGTATGTTCTTACTATGCTTTAATCAGGCAGAAGGCAGGACAGAGTGGCACCTTAAAGACCAACTCATTCAGAAAGGCATAAGCTTTCACAGACTACAGCCTACTTCATCAGATGCTATGATGAAGCAGGCTGTAGTCTAGGGGTGGGCAATTATTTGGGCCCAAGAGCTACATAGGGCATTTTGATGAACCATCATGGGCTGGGTCAGCAAACACCCCCCCCCCCCCCAACAGCTCACCAAAATGCCCTATGGGGCTTTGGATGAGTGGAGAACAGTGTTCCAGAGTGGGATAGGCATGGTCCACTCCCTGCACACCCTGTCCTAGGTATGGCAGTGGGAGGAAGGGGCACGTGCACATGTGAAGAGAGGCCAGGGGGAAGACTGCCTAGGAGCCAGTGGAGGGGTGAGGGAAAGGAGAGGGAAGTAGGTAGCACATGCAGCAGAGCTTGCCTGTTCCATGGCTACCCCCACAGTGGTCTCCATGGGACCAAGCCCCACGAAAGGCAGCTCGTGCTGTTCTCCTGCGCATAACTGCTGGCCTCAGCCAGCACACAGCTTCTGGCGGGACTGTTCCCAATGTAGCTGCAGATGACCTGGCTCACATGGTCACCGGGAGGCGAGGGGAGCACCCAGCTGGCTGCAGCTGCACTGGAAATGGCCCCACCAGAACCTGTGTGAAGCTGGTCAGAGCCCAGGCCAGCAGGGCTGTTCTGCTCCCTGTACCTCCAGCTGCGGCTATCATTGCTGCTCCTGCCCCGTCACACCACCCCAGGTGGGCAGGCAGGGGGAAGCTTCAGCTGGGCTCCCAGCAGCTTTCTGTCCACCCACCCACAGGTAGCTGCTCATTGCACCTGGCAGCCAGAGCACATGGAAGATAGCCAGGAGCTGGAGGTAATGGGAACAGAACAGCCCAGGCAGCCTGGGCCCCAGCCAGCATGCAGAGCTTCTGGTGGGGCTGTTCCCAGTGTGGCTGCAGCTGCCCACATGCTGCTCTACTACCCTTGCCTCCAGAGGTGGCTCCTCCTGCTGCACCGCTCCTGGTGAGTAGGGGGGGAAGCTTCCGCTGAAGAGGAGGGGAGCAGAACAGCATGTCTAGTTGCAGCCGCACTAGAAACATCCCTGCCAGAAGCTGCATCAGGGCCTGGGCCAATAAGAGTGCAGCATGGGCTGTCCCAGCAGGAGCAGATGGAGCTTAGCCCCACATGGAGCACCATGGGGGAAGCTGCAGGCTGGATCCAGTCAGTTAGCAGGCTGCATCGAGCTCATGGGCCATATTTTGCCTACCCTGGTTTAAGATGTGGGAGCTTATGTTTTTCTAAACAAGTTAGTCTTTAAGGCGCCACTCTGCCCTGATTTCTGCTTAGCTTCAGATTCGCATTGCTCTGAATCCTTATGTTTCCATCAGTGTTGATTTTGCAGAATTAGCAAGATAAATGCTTTTCTCGGTTATATTTTAATGATGTCCAACTAAAATCAATTTGCAAAATGTTACCAGTGGTAACAGGCAGACTAGACAGTTCAAAAAGAACCTTCACATCTTAAAGTCAATCAAGTTTGATCAATAATCAACTGGGAGTCTACAAACATCACTTCTATAGTTATTTTTTCAGAAATTAAATGCATTTAAAAAATAAAGCTCAAACCAAAGGCAGTAAGGGAATATTATTAGCTGTATCTTGTCTTCCCAGCTCAGTAAAATTACTCTTTTCAAGATGAAGGATTAAACTACATTTTACTATTCAAGGAAATTAAATATTTGCTCTAAACTCAATTGCAATTTCTTCAAAATATTTATACAGTCTTCTATTCATATACACACACTATTATAGTTTTCTTGATTTTAACAAGATAAACATTTCAGATATTAAATCAAAATTAAAGGGAACCTAGACATTGGCAGAAACAATTAACTAGGGAAGGACCTGAATATTTTTACTTCAGGACCCACTTTTTTCCATAAGCATAATCTTTCCAGTTTAAAGACAATCAGCTTGTCGAATTAACCAATGAAAGTCCAGAAGCTGAACCACATGATCAACTGATACTGATAAAAGTAGGCAACAATGATCCAGTAGCTGACATGGAGAGCAGCATCCAGTCAGTAAGTCTGTGGGAAGGGGCATGGGAGGGGCAGATCAAGGCCCCCATGGTGAGGGAGGGAATGGGGCAGGGGCAGGTGCTGCCCAACAGGGTGAGGCATGGGACAGAGCCAAAAGCAGCTTGTTTGTTTGGGGGCAGCTTCCTGCTGCTGCATGAATCTCCAGGGTAGGCATGGGGGCATGTACCCCCCGGATTTGTGCACGGAGCAGAGGTGGGCTGCACGCTGTGGACCAGGGGCTGCACTGGGCTATTCCCAGTGGAGGCTAGGCCAGGGCTGCACTCGGGGTGGGCAGGGGGGCTATGGCGAATTTTGCAGTGGCTATAGCCCACCACATAGCCCCTCCTCCCAGCAACACCTCTGCCCACAGCCCCGGTCCAGCCCCCACCTCCTTCTCCCCCACTGGGAAGAGGCCAATGCAGACCCTGGCCCTGAGCCCACAGTCAACCTTCACCCCATGCACAAATTCAGTAGCAACCCCTGTACTTGTTCCCACTGCAACAAATAATTCAAAGTTTATACCCTATTGTCATGCCAACTTGCAGTAAGCCAAACAATTATTTTAGCAGCAATAGGCAGCCACATTCTTCTCACTGGTACAGGAAGGACTGTGTGTTCTCATAATGAAGAAAATATAAAGAATACTAATCCTGATGTAAACAGCTATATGCAGCCAACTCAGTAACAATGACAAGGCTGAAGCAAAATCAATCAAATTCCTAGGAGAATTTAGTTTAGACTGTCATGTGAAAAAGCAGATCAAAACATAATGGTAGATATTTTAGTGCAATGTCAAGTCATGCTACACAATTCCAAATAACAGGTACAGTAGTACAAAAAACTGCACAATTAAAAATACACAATTTTATATAGGATTCTGCCCTGCCAGATAAAATGAAGCAGGTTAATCCTCAGTCAAAACAGTGCAACTCAAAGGCACAGTTCTTGTTAAAGTAACAAATGTCAGTAGTGGACCTCAATATTTTACAATTAGATTGTGATGGGTCATTGCACTTAATTGCCTAAAACTTTTGTTTCTTGTAAAACAAAGGACCTCCATAGAATGGCTTTCCTTTTTGTCCAGTTAAACTCAAACAAGAAGATGAAGATGTCAGAAGCATTATTTAGGCTACAAGTCAAAGACAAACTAATCATGAATACAATTTCAGCAGCAAAATCTCATAACATTAAACCACTAGGTTGGTTACTTACCTCCACTTGCTGGTTCTTGCTCTTCCCCTTCAGGGAATGTAGCCTGGCTTGGTAAGCTATTCCTAGATCGAGTGACTGACTCGAGATGTGAAGCCCTTCCCAACAGAGATAGCTCATCTAGCACCTCTCCCTCTTTGGCTTCCAAATCTGATTTTGAAGTGGTTAACTGTTTTATGTTACCTGGTGCCATCAAGCTATTTGGGTCATTTAAACAGGCCACAGTACTACTGTCCAGGCTTAATACTCTGGCACGGTTCTTGGCACTGTTTGTGCCAGAAGTCCGACGTGTTGAACGTTTTTTGCTAATTCCTTCAGGCCCTAAGTGAGCTTTGTGTGTGTTTTCAGAGTCTGTGCTTCCCCGTTCTTTAGCAATGTATTTGGTCTTTAGAGCACTGTATTTTCCCTCAGGAGACTGACATGAATGGGAGGTGGTGCTGGAAGAGCTATCACTGCTGAACTGGTGGGCTGATTGCATGCTTGAGGTCCTGCTCAAGTCACTTTGATCACTCGAGTCCTCATCATGACAAAATACAGCACTGTGGGGTTTAGTACCAGATACACCTCGAAAGGAAACATATTCCCTATGCCGACTTGAGTCAAAACTACTAGCCCGCTTTTTTCCTGTCCGTCTCCTGCTGGATTTATGAGTAGAGGTTGTCCGGTGAATTAAACTAGATGATTTGGGTCGTACATCTCCTTCCTTTTGTTTCCCAACTATTTCTTTACAAGTTCTCGAGTCTACCAAGACAGCTAGTTTTTCAGACTGCTCATCTTTTTTTTCAGTAGCTTTTCCAGGGGGCTTTTCTACTTGTGTAGTCAGTTCATTGGCATGTGGGTTCTTATTGGCCTCTTCTGAAGCAGAGGCACTAAGACCCCTTTGACTGTGAATCTCATCAGATGTGTTAGAACCGTTTGCCTCCTGAACACCACTATTAGTGCTCACTTCCACAGCTGTCCTTTCGCTACTAGTCCTTTTGTCAGTAGCAGAGCTACTATCATCCTCCGAATCAACACAACAGTCCTTTTTCTTGATGCCGTTCTCTTCTCTAGGACACACTTCCTCATGCTCTGACAACACACTTTCTATATGAGTCGAGCTAGTCTGCTCACTTTTGTAGCTGCTAACAGTACTGTTAGTATCACGATCAGTTCCACTACAGTAGCTTTCTGTTGAACCACTGCTTCTAGTGCTCAGGCTTCTCAGACTGTCTACACTTTTGTCTGTTTTCAAGGATTTACTCTTTCCATTCTTGGCCGCTTGCTGCAGACTGCTACTTTTCAAAACGTCATCCAACTGAAAGACTCCTGGTATACAAGAGTTCTCAACTAAGGATTCTTTGGATCCAGAATGAGGTTTGGAAGCTTCTAACTCACTGACTGGATCTAGCCCTCGTCTTTGCTGATAAAGAGGGAAGTCATTTAGAGAAGCGTCTGGAAAAGCAACAGCAGAGCTAGAGGTCCTTGGCACACCCCGTGGTCTATGATCTTTTCTATTATAGGAGTGTGAATGTAAAGGTACAAGAGAAGCCACTTCCGTATCACACGCATTAGACATGCACTGATCCAAATGATGGTTGTTTGAGAGGCACACTTTGTCACTATTTTCCCTTAGCAAATCCTGTCCAGAAGATAACGAGGGCTGGATGGAGACAAAGGAGTCATTGGACATTAGACGAAAAAGCTTCCGATCAGCTGCCAAATCTGCAAAAGTACACATTTGGAAATGTTTAAGTCAGCAGGTCACACAGGTTTATTTTACAACTTATTTTATAACATCATTTAAATCAAGTATAAAACAGGTCTGTGGCAAGTCATTTCACAGATACTGTTTACCAGATTACCGCAAACTGTTTTCCCAGAATATGAGATACTCAAGTCTTACAAATTGAACACATATAGTGTCTATATTGTAGACTGCATCCAAGTACAAGAAGCTATCTAGCCATTAGAGCACCAGAACTCCTGCACATGCTTATTTAATCTGTGGAAGACAGTATAAGGGGGTACGTTCCTCTGGTAAGTAAGCAAAGTAGTTAATTAGTCCACTGTCCCCCATGATATCGTAACTGAGATAGCTTGTTTAAAAGACAAATCGTGCATCTCGATGTTACGCTGCAGTCTGAAGTAAACACAAAGCCTGCAAGAGTTTTTGAGAAGAAAGGGAACAGCAGAAAATATAGTGAATGATCAACACCCTTTGGAGGATGTTGGAACATAGAGTATGCATCCAAAGGGTGAATATGTGCATTATCCATCAAAGTGGTTTACAGGAATTAAAGCGTCTGTGCATGCACATATACATACATATAGAAAAGAATCCAAGATGCCATTTAATTTGTAGATGGAATGAAAGATACTATATTTTATTTATTAATATTATTTAACAGGAATGAAAAAAAATTATGAAGTTCTCAGAACTATTCTAAGAATAACCCTCCAGTAATGTAACAAACTATTAAAACATAATTTACTTTTACTAATGTGGCACTGGCATGATTTATTACCCTTGTTTAGCAAGCACAGACCATAATGGCAGTCTAAAAAGTGATAACAAGTCTCACCTTGTTCTTCACTTCCTTCTTTACATAGGCTAGAACTCTGGCCAAGACTTAAACTGATATCATCAGAAGTCTTCGCAGTGTCAGTATCTCCTTAATACACAAAATAGTAGTATATTAGTGCTCAATAGTAACTTGGTAAATCTAGTGAGGTAAAATTGCATTGTAAAACTATTCTTTCTAATCAACATGCTTTGTGATACCATAAGACAGGACAGGGCCAATCTACAGGGTGTGCTCAATACGGTACCTGCATCAGACTGGCCCTGCACACTGGATCTGGGGTCCACCCAGCTTGAGCCTACAGACAGACCACCCATACCAAATCCAGTGCACAGGGCTAGTCTGGAGTGAGTGCCAAAAGGCAGCATGAACTGCAGACTGGCCCTGAACAGTGAGTGTAACACACACCCTAAACCAGTACCATGCACTGCTTGCTGTTCACAGTGCCAGGGGAAGGGCGGGGGGAGCACTAGTGCATACCACATAGGGTGCACAGGACTGGGGTTGGAGCCACCATAACCCCAGTGCGCATGGCCAGTCCAGGGCACATGCTGCATGCAGCACCTGCACCAAACCAGCACCTGGATCTGGCATGTGAGGCCAGCCTGTGGGCTTGATCTGGCCTGCAGACTGGCCCCTTGCCCCCTTTTAGCCAACAAGACAAATAAATTTGACACTCCTGCCGTAAGATTCAAAACCTACACTCTGATTGGCAGTAAACTGTGCTTTTTTATAAGAACTATAAGAAGAAACACTACTTATTTTGAAAAGCAACTTTCAGATCAATGAAAAAAAGCAGAAAATGTGCTACAACTTTCCTGAAGACTTGTTTATACTGAGATTTGTTAGCCACTGGAGTAAAGAACGACTATGGTGCACTGGTAGAAAATATGACTTAGACTGACATAAGTCACAGTTACCAGAACTGCACAGCTCCTCTGTTCAGAGATTAATGACAACGGTTGTTAAAAGCCTCACTACAGATAAGCTTATAGTTAATAAAGATCATTGAAAAGGTTGTATACAGAGCAGTGATACTAGTCTGTCAGATTTTCCCACAGTTTACATAACCAAAGATCTAGAACAGTAAATAAAACAGGACAGGGGACAAAACTCTAATATAGCTGGCTTTCCTCTTTGGACCCCCTTATTAATTAGAGGTGTACCAATACAAGGAAAATTGACATTATCAGCAATCAGCTTTTTTCTTTTCTTTTTTTCTTACTGATGTGGCCAATACTGTCGTCAATAAATGCCACATGCATGCGCACAGCCACAGCACATGTGCGGCCATGAATGCAGCCCAGCAGCTTGGAGACCAGCATCTGTCCAGTAAGTCTGTGGGGGAGGAAGGGAAGGGAGGGAGGAAGCGTGGCTGGGGCAGGGGCAGACACCACCTAGCCAGAATGGGGTGGGGCACAGGACAGAGTCACAGTTTGTCCAGAAGGGG
>NW_005843163.1:251111-255238 GCF_000455745.1 Alligator sinensis
AGGGTGGGCTGTCTGCTGTGCACTCGTGGCCAAAGGCTGCACCAGGCTGTTTCTGGAGTGGGCTGGGCCAGGGCTGCACTCAGGGTGGGTGGGGCGGGCAGTGATGGTGCTGGGAGCGGGGGCTATTGTGAATTTTGGGGTGAACATAGCCCACACCATAGGCTCCCCTTCCAGGGCTGCTGGCACCTACCAAAAGGGTAGAGTGCAGCCTGGGCCCAGCCCCCACTCCAGGAAGAGCACGGTACAGCCCTCAGCCGTGAGCATGCAGCAGCAGCCCTCCCTCCACGCACAAACCTGAGGGGCATGTGCCCCTCCACCCCCATACCTTCCCCAGGGTCGCATGCTACGATGGGAACATCTCCCTGTGGCCCCCGGACAAGCCATGGCTCCGTCCCATGCCCTACAACACCCTGACTGTGCAGCCTCTACCCCACTCCCTCCCTCACCGCAAGGACCTTGATCTGCCCTCCCATGCCCCCCCCCCCAAACAGACTTACCAGCCGGACACTGTTCTCCAAGCTGCCGGGCTGCATATCTGCAATTGGATCTGTTTTGGCTGGTATGGCGGGTTAATAATCGGCCACCAATATCGGCCCAAAAAATCTTTATCAGTGCATCCCTATTATTTATATTATAAATGTTGTACACTTAAGGAAGCCAACTGCCATTTCACATACTGAAAACCCATTTCTCTCGCTAAAAGCCATTTAAAGTGGCTATACAGCACAATACTTCCTCTCCCCTTAATTGCTGGAGGTGACCAATTGAGGAGGGGAAGGGGAAATGTACTTTAGTCAGACCCCCTGTTCCACATGTATAAGTACAAGCTGTTTTGGGGAAACGAGGAAAAAAAGATTTACATGTTTTCCTCTCTCAATAATATTTAAAATATATTGACAGACAGACACAAACAGATACATACACATATCTACATGTCTCTTTTCTGCACTTGTAATTCCAACACACCTCTTCCCTCCCCTTTTCACCACACCAGACTTACCACCTGATGGTAGCAACTATATTGGATATCAGATCAGTATTGGCCGATATGCCTCCTTAAATACTGGCTATCAGTATTGACCCCAAAATTCTCAATCAGTGCACCCCTACATCTTATACAACTTATTTCAATGTTTTGTTCTTTTTTGTCTTTTACTGTAAGCCACTATTAACCTTTTTGACAACAGCAGGCTGACAGGTAAGGTAGTATAAAGATCTGAAGTCACCACACTGATAGCAACACACTGACTTGAAAATGCTGCTGCAGGACAATCTTCAAAGTGGCCACAATCTTACCTTTCATGGTTGCTGCTGTTCCAAGACGAGACAATCCAGATCCAATCTAGAAACAGGGCATTAAAAAAGTGCCTTTTCATACTGCTATCATGCATGTATCACATGTATTACCTGGACATATCAGGGAGATTTTCAAAGGCATAAATAGGACATTTAATAGAAGCTGACAGTGCCAGGGGAAATGCACAAGAGCCCTTTGCGCTTTTAACATTTTCTTCTGTAAACAAGAATAACAAGACAGCTTGTTCATTCAGTTACAGTCATCACTAAGTGGTATTATTTTATATATTCCCACTGAGTGCAGAAATTATGATATTTTAAATGTGCAAACTTTTAATCTGGCAGTTTCCCATTAAAGTCATTCAGTGTGGAAGTAAACCCCAACAGGTTGCCCATTAATAACTATTTTAGCAAGGCTGAAAAGTAAACTGCAGTTGTTGAATGACTGCGATCTCTCCCTCTTTCAATAGACCAACAGCACACTCGTGTTTGGTTGTACACTAATCAAAGGCACCTATTATTTGATTAGCCTGCCAACCTACAAGCTGTTCTTGTGCTTGTCTCCATTCCCTATTACCTGATGTCAACCTTCATGCAAAGAACTTAAAAGGAGACGGAAGGGGGATAGAAATTAAACAGCTGCTTTTTAGTCCTGGAAAAACAAAACCCACCACCCGAGACACAGAAAGAGTCCAGTTAGCTGACTTAAAATTATGTTTGTGTTTAGTAGATGTTGCAGAATACAATCTTTTATTCAACACCCAGCTCATGCAGTTTGTTACTTTCTTTCCACATACTTATTTTAGACTCCCCTGTTAATTGCCCACCTATCAACTGGAAGAAATCCAATAATTCAATGTTGAATATAATTGAACAAAGCCAACATATATCTATGTCTTTATTTGGTATTTGTTACCCTATTTAAACTATCAAGATTTGGTCAGGATCTGAAGAAAACCAGATATAGTTGCCTATCCTGAAACATTTAAACTAATATTTGATTTCAGAATGTACTCTTTCAACCGTAAGATCTGAAATATCACTTTACATAAAATTTGCAAGAAGGTACATAATATACTATCTTAAATAATTAATGTGGTTGAAGCTGACCTTTTATTGGTTTTGATAAAAACCCTACACAAACACAAAAGATCTGCCTTTTCACTCAGCACTAAAGGAAAGAAAGCTCAAATATATGTCGATTTTTTGATATTTCAAGTAAAAAAAGCTACTGTAGCAACTTTGGTTGGGGAAAAAATGAGCACAGGAATTCACTTGAACAGAATTGTGCAAATGCTTACACAAGATGTACTGCTTTGAAAAGGAAACTACCAGGGGTAGGCAGTCAAACTTTAACACTGAGGAACAGATGGAAAGAATCAAACAAAGCATCACCACCAAACCACAATAAGACTGGCTGGCGGTCTTTTGTGCCCTTCCAGAATGGCAAGTTCAGTGACACTCAAATCTCTGAAAAATCAGGAATTACGTGGATGCACAAGCTTCTCTCTGTTCTCCAGGAGCTGGCAAAGCTCCCTGGGAATTATCGTTACGCACACCAGCTGAATTCATTGTGTTAAGTGCATCTTCACTGAAAAGTGGAAGAATTAGTTGAAGGAGCCTGACAGAGTTTAACTGTGATACAAGGCAATCGGGGGTGGGGGCCTTTCTTAATGGAAGGTTCAGGATCTCCCAGTGAGAGCTTACAGGGAAAGACCTGCACATGTACCTGGAGGAATCCAGAAAACCTCATTTCTACAGAGCTTTGAATCAGCCTCTCTTCTGGCCATAGGCCACCCACTCCCCAGCCACAGCTGCCCTAAACCTCTTCAACCAACCCATCCCCTTAATCCCTTCACCTCAACCCTTCTCCCAGAAAAAACTATTGCATATGTCATTTGTCTTCTTTAGAAAAAATACCTTAAATATCTTCTGAATGATCTGCTATACTAAGAATACATTCTGGCCCCCCATCCCACCCCAAATAAAAGCACATTTGACAGGTGAATTGCACACTAAGCCTACAGTTATTGCTCGGATTTTTGACAAAGTTACTTCAAATTTAGAGCATCTAGGTCAGGTTCAATGGTCAAATTATACACCTACAGGTACCCATGTCATAAGTAAACTGACTGTTTGGAAATGTTCTTGGTTAGTTTTTCTGCACATAAATGCTGTAATTTGTTTGGCTGCATGAGTTGCTGCCAGCAACTAACCAAGAGAACCTAATTCTCCCTTTACCAATTTTCAATACAGCTTCTCCAAATAGGCTACAGGTGTCAGACATTAGCTGACTCAAATGCCAGACAACTGATATTAGTAAGGGGACCATCCCAAGTAGGTAGAGAAAACACAGGTAGACTGACTTTATGAAATGGTTTGTGGGAGCACTCTCTCAGAAATCCCTTGCTCAAATAAGCCCAAATTTGGTTCACCAACTCCACCATGCATGCTCCCACAAGGCAAGGCAAAATAAGTAAAATGGATTCTAGATACCTGGTCAGACCTTTAAACTATGTCTTCGCAACCTTATTTTGGGCACAAGACACAGAGGGTGCATCCAGACGAGCCCACACGTGCCTCTTGCAGCATCTCACTTACCAGCAGTTCCGATCACTGGGCCCACCCTGCACAGCACGGGGCAGAGTGACAGCCCCAGCAGCCCCATCCCAGGCCCTGCTGCCCCCCACTGTCCTGTGCTGTGTTGGGGGGGGGCTCTGCCAGGAAGCCCCAGAGCCGCTGCTCTTGGTGTGAGTAGAGGCTTTTTTCCTTTTTTTCCTTCTTTTTTTTAAAGTGTTATTGGGGGCTGCAGCCATCAGGGGGGCTAGGGC
>NW_005843163.1:255248-278292 GCF_000455745.1 Alligator sinensis
TGCAGGGGGGGTGATAGCCCCTGCAGGGGCCATTTGGCCCCCTGTTGGGGGGCTGTAGCCCCTGGGGGGGCAGCAAAACATGTATTCATGAATTCACAAACATGTATTTAGAATTTACTTATTAGGCTAGAGAAACTGGTAGTCTTCCAAATTGCTTTAACACTGTAGATATATCAATAATACATTGCCCAGCCTGCCCCTATCTCTTGTTTTACTTGTGAAGGAACATGGATTTTGAGGTATTTTACAGAGTGACTTTGGGATTTTTTTTTTTTTTTTTTTTTTTTTTTTTTTTTTTTTTATCGTGGTTTTTTTTTCTCAGTTTTCCAATAGGGCACACCACAGTTCCTGCTAGGGAGGCCAGTGGCAGGACCCTGCCTGCTCAGAGCTGGCACCTTGGACTCAGCTGATCATGGCTGACCTCCTGGCCAACTGGGGCCAGGATGACATGCTTTGACAGCTCAAAGGAGGCTACCACACCTGGAACATCTTCCGGGTGATAGCTGCCGAGATGGCCAGACAGGGGCACACATGGCAGTAGTGCCACACAAAGGCCAACTCTGCAGCCACAGCCCACTGGTAGCTGGCCCAGAGGGGCAGATGCCTCTCCTAGCTGTGCAGTCCCCATCCAGGTCTGGCAGGTCACAGCCAGGCAGCAGCCCCCACTGCCAGACTGCTGCAGTGGGTAGAGGGTGCAGGGAACTCTCAGGGCTGCTTCAGCAGTCTAGCTGGCACAAGGGGTAGTGTCCCCAGGTACCAATTGGCTCGGCCCCAGAAGCTCCTGAGAGTGAGTCGCCCTGAGCTACTTGCCAGGGTGGCTTCTTGTACTGATAGGGCCAGGACAGGGAAGTTTTTTATCCTGCTAGGGACAGCACAGGTGCTGGCCCTGGGCTCCAGCTCCCCCTGGCTGCATATCTGGGAGGAGCCAGGCACGGTTATTTCACCCCAAGTGGCACAATTTGCCCCATACCAAAGTGCATGTCACGCACATGCGCCGAGGCAAAAAGTCCCGACTCAAATTTGCAACACTTCTATTTGAGCTGCTGCAAGCGCACGCGGCTGCATGTGTTGACATGCCCAGAGGTATTACATGGATCAAATTCCAGTCCCCTGTGATCACAGTCAAGTATCTAATAGATTTTAAAGGCAGAAAGGTTCACAATAATATCCACTCCAAACTACCCATGCTCTCCCATCTGTGCCCCAACACCTTTAATAAACTTTACGGTAAAGTCTGTTACGACAAAAGAACATCAAAAGCTACACATGCCACAGGAGAAGGAAAGGAGACACCAAGAATGCTGCCAATATCTTTGCTACTGCAAGGGGCCAAGAAATTGTAAGGTGAAGTATGTCCAAAACATAGGAAGTAGATCTTGCCCCAAGCTACTGAAGACCTATAATAAGACCTAGCAGGTAGTTCCTTCCTGACTCTAAATCTGGTCATCAGTGTAACTCTAAATGTATGTGAGCAAAATCCACCAGCCAGACACCTAAGGGGCTTCTCAGTACAGGTTTCTCTTGCTTTATGCAGGTTCTGTATGTGCGAATTCACTCTTATGCAATGACCCTTTTTATACCAAAAAACTGTTATATTTGAGGTAAACTCACTCTTATGAGATCAGTGTGGTGGAAACCCAGTCAGCTACTTTGTGCAGTGCATTGTGGGAGTGACGCCATAAGCTGAGGAAGAAAAAAATTATTTGGGGGGGGCGGGCTGAGCTGGGTGGTGGGACAATTGGAGCCCAATGGTTCATCCAGAGGTGCAGGGGGGGCTCCCCGCACCTCTACGCCAGCTCCACACAAGGGGTGGCATGAGGGCAGCACTGCTGCAAAGCCCCCAGCCCAGGGACAGCTCCGCGCCCATCTCCTCCGCAGCGTTGGCCCTTGCAGCCTGGTCCATTCCAGCCCCATCAGTGCAGTGCCCTAGGAACTGAGCCATGAAGCTGCCCTGCAACAGCACCCACCGCTCAGGGCAGCTGGTGCCCATGCTTCTGGAGCTGCAGCTGCCCTGGGAGCGGTGCGACGCCATGTGTGTCCTGCTGCCAGGTGGGCAGGGGGTGCAGAGCAGCCCAGTGGTGCTGCTCCTGGGACAGCTGCAGCTGGGCACAAAGCACAACGGCAGTCACTAATGCCAAGCTGCAATCCTGGCTGTGTCTGCACCCCTCCCCATCCTTCCTGAAGCTGCCCAGAGCCTGTACCCCCATGTTTGGGGGGGCTGAGCAGTAGAAATGGGTCTGGGTGTCAGTACGGTTAAGGTCTTGGAACGAATCCCTATTTGTTACATTGTAAAGTGGGTTCCCTTTATGCAAATTCAAGTTATACACCATTTTCCAGGAATGCATATACAGCATAAAGTAAGGAAAACCTGTACTGCTAGGAGCATGGTTGCACCCTGTGCAATCTTCCATCACTAACTGCAGCTACCATCGATGTCTTTCCCGCCTTCCTCTGAAACAAACAGGGACTAAATTATGCATAATGTAGGGTAGATGGGAAGAAAAGATTCCTTCCTGACTGCACAGGCAACCAGCAGAAGCCCTTAAATAGGGCATCGATTAAATGTAATATAAAACAATGCAGGAAATAAGACAGGCTCAAGGAAAAGGGCATGAACAACAGAACAAAGCTGATTTAGATTTTACACAACTACCTGGCGTGCCTTTTTTATCTGCCTACACAAGCCATACTTCCAAACAGTTAAACTTCAAGGAGCAAACTTATAACTTAAATGAAAAAAACCCTCCGGAGCTCAACCAGAAATCTGCTGCTAGAAATCTTTGTCTCATTTCGTCTCCATGTCCAGATTTGCTCACTGAATCCCATAAGGCACTATCAGCAAGGTCAAGAAGTCCCATTCCAGTCATAGCAATCAAGTTTTCTGTAAACTTCTTAAAATATACTTACAAACTGAACACCTGAAGCCTCATATTAAAGCCTCAATCTTTATTTTCCAAGTCCAGGATCACCCCTATCCAGTCATTTAATCATTGCCATGAACTTTTCAAGTTCCATCTTTAAATAGGATTTCTTGCCCCCCCTACTACCATTTGGAATTCTACTCTCCAACTTCAGCCCGCTAGTGTGTGGAAAGCTTCTTTAATTTCCAGTGTGCATGGTATGAGTATTCATTTTATTCCTTAACTTAAATAGTTCTTTTCCCTCTTTTGTGCTTGCACTCCCATGTATTTCAACCATAATCATATCCCTTTTCAACGTTTTGCTCAACTAAACAAGTGAAACAACCTCTTCTCAAATTCTTCATTCCCTCTTCTCTGCACCTGTTTTAGTCTGAATTCCTCATTTTAACCCAGATGACCTAAACTGTACAACATGTTCTAAAGGAGGTCTTACTAATGGCTCATACAAAAAGTACTAATACGTCATTCTCTCTACTAAAAATACCTTCTTACCCTATACAACACAGAATTGCATTGTAGCAGAGAACCAGATCCATTATCATTACAATGCAGGAACATTTGCAGCTGAAGACAAAAATGGTCCAAAGCACCATTTTTTTTACTTTATCGTATTAAAAAATCTTAAGCTAAGTCACATGGCTATGCCAGCTGTTTTCTTCTGTAAAGCCTTAAGGTGTTTTGGCTGAACCTGCAGAATTGGTGCACTGGCAACTGAAAAAAGTATTTTTTCCTTCCGCATTTAGGCCATAATTTAAACAGGATTCAGGTGTTTACTGAGCAGATAGGTCAGCAGAGGTTAGTATGAAATCAGGCAGAAGGCAGGGCAGGATGACACCTTAGATTTTATGCGAATGAGTTTTTATGAACTCATTCAGAGAGGCATGAGTATCGGTAGGCAAAAACCTACTTCTTCAGATGCCTACCTATTTCATCATAGGTGGATAAATGCTCTATCAGTAGGCAAAAACCTACTTCTTCAGATGGCTACCTATTTCATCATAGGTGGATAAATGCTCATTCCTCTCTGACCCAGCTAGTCTCTAAAGGTGCCAACCAGCCCTACCTTCTGTCTGTCAGGTGTTTACTATATCTATGTCTTCTTAATACTACAGCTTCCATCACTGAGAAATATCAACTCCAAATATGACAGGAAGGGGATCCCTTAATCCCCTTCCTCCTCCCTTTTACTTTAGCACAGGTGTGTCAAACTTACCTTGCACCTCAGGTCAGATTCAGACCTGAAGGGAAATCACTGCTGCAGCAGATATGGCCTGAGGCACAAGGTGAGCATGACCCTGTGCTCAGTAACAACTAACAAGCGATCTTCTAAGCTCTATTATACAAGGAGCATACAAACAATCTTATACAGAAAACCTGCAAGCATAGACATTTACTGGAGGAGAGGGTTTAAAACAAAGAAGCATACTTCCAGCTACCAGGGAATACCGTAAGTGCGTAATGCAGCTACATTAAAAACCAAGGAATTATTTTTATATCATCCCTTCCAAATAAGCTACAACCCATAACTGGGGCTCTAGAAGCAAATAAATTTAGCATCTTTCCAGGTGCACCAAATTTTCTTAGCAATCTTGACTAAAGTGCAACACAGTACTATCATCAAGAGTAAATAGCTATTAAAAATCCAGTCAGCATGGCAAGAAACAGCCACACGAAGGTAGCAATGCAGGCATTCACTAAGATTAAAGAACAGCTTCTCCATAACAACACTATGTAAATGACCAAGAGGGTTAAATTTAACATCCAAGCATTAGGCAGGAAGTATCAAAAGAAAACATGATAAAGTAAACAAACTAAAAACAAAAAAGGAAGCAAGCAAACAAACAAAAACCAAACCATCAAGTCAACCAAAAACCCCATAGTGAGAAATGGTAAAAGCTAATGAAGTAGTAAGGAAAGAAACACATTAGATCATAAGCCATAATGCACTGAAGAAATAATTTAAAATGACAAAGTAAAGAGAAAATCCACAAGGAACAAGGCCAGAGTGTGCTGAGGCTTTTATTTTAATGGCTCACTGGGAACAGCAGAGGTAGTGACTAGAGCTCAAACACGGTAGCTCCGTGCCCTGAAACCTCACATAAGGGCAGCACTCGCTGTCACCTTGCTGCTGGCACAGTCAATCACCAGCTGCAGCAGCAGCTATTTTTGCCCTTCCTCCCCACCCCCTCCTCAAGGGCAGCACTTGGGGTTAGTGCCCCAGTCACCACCCCTACCCCCACCTAGTTACATTATGGTGGTGATGCAGTAACAACAGCTGGAAGAGCTGTAATACCTACCTGGTTGTTTGGATCTACTCCAGCATAAGAATTACGAGAACTGCAACCAACAGGGGGGGTGGCTTCTCGGATGAACTCTGACATCTCAATCCCTCCACCAGGGTCACTTAAAAAAAAAAGTAGAAAACAGAACATATTTTTAAAACCATTATTCTCATTACTGTCAATAATTCAAAGACACAACAGTTTCAAACCTTAATTCAATGCACTTGAATCAGTTCTCACACATGTGACTGGAAAGCATACAAGAAACATTCATTTTGTAGGGTTTCTACTTTCTTTTCAGATATGGAAAGTTCATCTAAATTGCATACTCATCAAGTTGATGCTGAAGAAATTAACACAAAATGCCGTTTTGGAATGCCTGGCCCCTGTATGCTGACAGATGCAGCCATGCAGCAATTTCCCAATCACTAGAGAATTTCTAAGGCCACTGTGGAGAATCAGTAGATTAAGAGAAAGTTTTATTTTTACTAACTCATACACACTTCATCTGTCCTTCAGGTTATCCAATTAATGCAAATTTGCCTGATTCCAGGAATTAAATCAAAGAAGGAAATCCACAGGAAATGCAACAATGGTAGACATAAGGCTCCTTGAGGAAACACCAGAAGAGCCTAAATTGAGAAATATCCCCATCTAGCTCCATCCAGTTGAGAATGAGGTTGAACAAGTGGCTGGACACTACCCAGAGTAGCAGTGAAAACTGAGACAGGTTCAACATGCTTGGTCCAGAATGGGATGTTTTCTTTGCCACAGATAATGTTAGCTGGTCTCAGAAGAACTTACACAACTGGCAAAAAAGAAGTTTAAGATGCAAGGCCTTTATTGCTCTATATTCTTTGAATAATGAACAAACATGCTTTCTGTCTTTGCCTGTATAATCACAGGGTCCTGAAGGGCACCTATTACACATACCAAAACTAAACAGGATAGGTATCATTAACTCAACAGCAACACAGAGAAGGGTGTAGTCCAGAGATCTAATCTAGGAAAACAGGACCATGTCATTCCTTCCAGTTTGAGCTGCAAGAAACCCATGAGGAAGCAATGGAGAGGACTGAATAGGCCAAAGTGAGATTTGCCATGTAGACAGTCGCATACTTGGAAGGTGCAAACACAATGTATTCTGGCTACATTACACTGCTTCAATGGCTCACTGAGACTATGGAATGCAGTCCATGGAGGCATTTTAATTTATCCTGGAGACTAGAATGGTCCCCAGGCACATCAAGAGCTAACCCTCTTGTAACTGAGAGAGAGAGAAAAGCTTGGCAGGATAGGAATGAGGGCAAAAACATTTAAAGCAGAATATACTAGCCTCCTAAAAATATGAGCTGGTGAGATAATTATGTTCTGTCTCCAAGGATTTGAATAAGAATTGAACATAGCGACCATTTTGTTACGACTCAGCAGTGAGAAATGTGCAAGCTCTTATTGCTCCATATAGCAGCAGTTAACATTTCCCAAGCTGCTGTACTCCTGTTAATACCAATGCTGGGACAGTGCCAGGAAAATTAAAATGTAAAACATTGAATTCCACCTCATTAACTTCACCAGCTTTAGCAAAATGGCAAATATTCCTCATAGAAATGTTTTTGGAAATTTATGTACAGAACAACTGAAGAGTTTAAGCATTTTCTAGTTAACTGATTTTGTCTATGTTACAGTCACAGTTTTATTGATATTAAAAAATGACCCTGATGACTATACAACTCCCTTTGCCCACATCAGAGAGGCTATTTACAAATACAACATGCAATTAAGCAGTCTTCATTAGTTCACAAGATATCTCAAAGTGTGACTTTTCAGATATTAGGTTGGTTGAATTTAGCACAGCTTTTAAAAAGTGAATTAAAAATACTTGCATGAGAAAGTTTACTCTACTAGATCCCCCCATAAGAGTTGTTCAAGAGCTACTGTACAGACTGTAGAAAAACCTGTTAAAGGACTGCTTGAGCTAAAAGATTAACTGAGGCTAGGAAAAATCTAAAGTTGAAATGAGCAGACAGAGATAGACTTCTAAACTTAATTGTTGTCTCTTATAACGGATTTCAAAAGTCCTCAAAACTAAGACCTTCAATTTTACAGCCAATTATATTTTTACACTTGTGGTGTAATTTTAAATAGTGCAGCAATCAGTTCTTTCCACTTTATTTGCTGAGTTACAAGTATGCGAGATTAATAAATTCCCTCCTTCTCTGACTCTTTGTTCAGTCTCTGTGCCAGGAAAACTGAAAATGGTACTATCAGTACATGCATATCTAGGATACTAGAATTTGAGGATTAAAAAACGAGCCCATTATACTTTTCATAAGTTAAACAGCATTTAGCATTTTAAATATTATGCTGACATTTGCCCCTCTTAATTCATGACGAATACCGAGTTCAAGCAGGGATAGTATAGTAGGGCATGACTACTGCAGTCCAAATAAACATGAAAGCTTAGTAGGCAGCCCTTGCATTATACACATTATATAATAAATTACTTATTTAGAAAACATTTTAATAGGTTCTGATCTGGGTTTGCAGTTTTCAGTAAGTTTTTATGAATGTGAAATCTACCATTAAAGATGTGAATTTTAGAAGTTAATTTTTGGCATTTCTGGCATAACTGTATATGTCAAGGGAGAGCCTAAATACTTTGGTGGCTTGTGTCCTAGAAGTAAGATCTGGCTCATCAGAACTTGAAGCTAAGCCAATTAGAAATATGTTCCAGTCTCTAAAAACTGGAGAATGGAAGACAAACACTGCTATGTAAGCTAATTTCTGTGCGGGCCGGGAGCGACCCGAGCCCTTTTTTGTGCTGCACGCGGGCTGTGGCCAGCAGCCCAGGCACGCTGGATCGGAGAGGGAGGGCGACAAGCTAGAATTAGGCACAAACGCTTAGCGGTAGTTTTAAAGATTGTTTACTTACACCGAGATGGCAGTGGTGTAGGCTGGAAAACTTGCTTGAGTTGCGGTTACAGACACAGACAACACGGACGGTCGCGTGGAGTTTGCTAGGCTCCACGGAACAGAGCTCCGGATGCTCTGGGTGAACGCGCCACCAAAATCGGAATCGGAGATATGTCTTATAAAATTTGCGCTCGAAGACGGGAAGAGGTGGGCGATGGATCAGGTCGCCAAGCTCCTCTGAATCTCACACAGGGTCTCTATTACCCTGCCATGTATCCAGAGTCCCCACGAGATGGATGTGGATTCCTCTTCGGCTGGGGCGGAAACTGCTCAAGCCTCTTATACGGCTAACAGGCCAATTGTTAGCCGCCACGTGGGAATAATTTAGAACTAGCCAATAGCGGGGAACGAATTTGCATATGGGTGGCGGGAACTCTTTTGCACCGTGCATTTCTCTTGCAACTTGAGCAATGCACCCTGCAAAAGAAGCTGCAAATAGGCGGGAAACTCGTCCCTGCACCGGGGTTTTCCTCTGCAATAGGAAACTCTCCCGTGCAATGAAGCTGCAACTTGGCGGGGATAATTCTGGTGCCGAAGCACACACAAAATCATGCCTTTGGGTCATGACAATTTCTTCTTATAATGGCGTACTGCATTGCCTGAATAAAATGCTTTTGAGGCCACTGAAAGACTTTAGTACTGCTATTGTAACATAGCCACAAGGCAGACAGTTGGAAAGCAACATGTAAACTCTTTTAGTAACAAGATCTCTAATTGTTGCTCCACAGATCATGGGGCAACCTGAGTTCCAGTGAACAGCGCTGAAGATTTCTTACTGCAGGTATTCCCAATTGACTGCTTCAATATTCTAGAAATATTCTCTGTTCAGTGACCAAACTTGTGGGGCTTTAAGACTTGGATATTAGAACTAACTCAAATACAGGCAGTCCTCAGATTTACAACACAACTGGTTCCTGAAAACCGTCTTAAGTCGAAACGTTTTAACTCAGAATTACTTTTCTCATAAGAAACAACGTTATAAATGTTATACAGGCAAAGACAGAAAGCATGTTTGTTCATTATAATGAACAAACATGCCCCCCACCCCCATGTCATTTCCTCTCCCCCTCAAAACTCTTCCAATTTGCACACATTTCTCTTGAAATGTAGTACCCAAAACTGGACACAGCACTCTAGGAAAGGTCTCACCAGTGCTGGAAAGAATGGAAGAATCATTTCCTGTGACTGGTAAATAACACTTCTGTTATTACACACTGTTATGGTATCAGCTTCTTTACAATAATATTACATTACTAGCCAACAGCCCATCAAGAATGACAGTCGGAGTGGGGGGGGAGACTGGGATGGAGCGCTGCCACCTAACGGCCCATGCTGCTGCTGTTCTGCCTCTTGCAGGGAGCGGGGTGGGGGAGCCGAGGCCAGCAATGCCCACCCCGTCTGGTCCACGGCACACCTTCGGAATCATGGTAGCGCTCCGCTACACTTGGAGCACTCTGATTGGCTGTTTCCGTCAGCCAATCAAAGTGCAAATAAAGCATGACAGACAGAGACAGTTGACTTACACTTTTATAATATTAGAATTACATTAGCTGAGTATTCAGCTAACGATCCATTATAACTAGGGGTCTATCAAACTTGAGGCAGCGGCTAGCCAATTTCATGGGCAGATCCCAGGTCCAGCCGCCATTTTCATAGGTTGAGCATGATACCCCCTCCCCCCCAACACACACATGCACACACGCGCGCACACACACCCTTCTGATTGGCTAAGGGACCCTGGCAGTCCCACCCCTTCCCACAGATTGCCCAGTGGCCCCAAAACACCACTTAAAATTGGTTAACGTTTTCCTTAAAGGCTTGTGCCAATTTAAACCAGGGGAATTAAGCCCATGAAAGCCATTAATTGACAGGTTATTAAGCCATCTAAACAATTAAACTCTAAACTGAAATATCTTATTAAAATAAAGCTATGCACACCATGAATTGTAAGCAATACCAACTACACACACTTTACTAAGCTCTAAATTGAAATCTTATGAAAATAAAGCTATACAGAACATGAATTATAACTAGGGGTGCACTGATAAAGATCTTCTTGGCCAATACCAGTAGTCAGTTATTAACCAGCCATATCAGTCGATACTGATCTGATAAGCGATATTTAGTAATAAAGCTTATCAAACACGAGCTTTAGTTCAAGCACCTCCATCACCATTTCTAAGCATGGGGATGCTGATACAGGAGACGTAGTGGCACATTAATTAGAGATGCTCTGGAATGCTGCCAGCCTGCAAGGAGAAACCCACCATTTCCTATGTTTTTTTCCTTTAAAGAAGGATTCATGAAAATCCACGTTTTTCTGTGCATCTCACAGCAGCGGGCGTGGGATGCCCCAGCTGAACTCAGAAATCATGATCCTGCCAGATCTGCAGCTCCACAGACCCCCTGAAACCTGCTTCTGGCCCCTCAACCACCGACTGTCAGTTGAGAACCTATGCTCTAAAAAAACAGCTGCACCACCCAGTTTGGTGTTATCCACACATTTTCTAAGTGTACAGGAAACTAGGTTTCTGGATGGGGGTTGGGCCATATCCCCCCTTTCCCCCTGTTGGAGCTCAGCCACACCTTCCCCACATGGGGGCTGGGTTGAGGCCCAGCCCACACTCCCTTCTCCCCCACTCCCCCCTCCCCTTACAGGTTTGGGCCATGTCCCATTCCCTCTACACAGGTCAAGCTCCTTTCACCTGCAAGGCTGTGTTGGTGCAAACTGGCACTCCAAGTGGCACTCCAAGTGGCCAAATGGTGCCTGCCTAGGCACTGGATCAGGAACACTAGCTGGATCTGGCCTACAGATGAACCAATCATCCATACTCCGGCCTGCAGGGCAAAAGGGTTGAGTACCACTATATTAGAGGGACCTTTTGTTCTGGGCTTTACTTGGCAAGATTAAGCCATAGAACAGGCAAAGTGCCTTCAGCTTAGAGAGAGCCCTCTCAACTAGTAAAGAAGGCAAGGAAGGATGGTATGGGTATATACTAGTAGGTAAGGGAAAAAGTCATGAATGCCTATAAATTGTTTCCCAGTTTGAAGGCCATATTAGATTTTAAAAAGAATTTTAATTACATTGCAACCCCAAGTACAGTAATGAGATACGTACAGCTTGCTTATTTTGAACTTTCTGAAACATCAAATGAAATGCTTTGCACCAATCTGCACTGAAATTTCATGTCACTGCATCAGCCTTCAGGCTTGAGGATGTTACAGTCAAGGCACCCAAGGCAAGCCTAACTATTTTAGCTTAAGATGATGGTTTTCAAAGAGGGGTATGGGGCAATTTTCCCAGAGATACATACCTAATTTCTAATAAGGATGGCGAGGATTCGGATTCTAAAAATGCAACCGATGTGCATAACCAAGGTAGGTCAATTTGCAATAAACTTTGACCACAGTCTCTGCAGTGCCACCTGTAATCTTATGCCTATTCTGTTACTTCTGCTCTGTTATTGCTTAAGTCTATTTTTTTTTCTTGCAGATCAGCACTGCAAATGTTGTTCCAGGAGGTCAACCCTTCTTTCATCCTCGTATACCACTGCTGTCTATCTGCAGCCAGACATTCCCAGATGTCCGTTAGTATCCTGTTCTGAACTAGATGGAACATCAAAAGGTCCACAATATGCTTTTTGGCTGGCCACACTTCCGCTGACTTCATTCCAGTTCTCCATATAGTAGCTTCCTAGGTACGTGCCCATTAGTTTTTGGCTAGCCACGTCACATACAACAGTACTGCCCTTCATTATCAATGCTGCAATAACCAGCTCGTTGCAGCACTTCTACATTGGCTGACGAAATCCTGTGACCCACAAGCAGGTATAAAGGAAGTGTTGGTGGTCTCTCTCCAGCAGTCAGAAGTGTCAGTAGTGTCCAGGTTCCACACCCATAAAGCAAATGAACAAGAGCCACAGAATAATAAACCTTAGCCTTCATGGAGGCCTTCATTCATAGCTGAGTCCAGACCTGCCTAGTCAGTTTGCCAAAAGCTGCATTTGTTTTCAGGATATAACAACTTCCTCTTCAACACTAAATCAATCTGTTAGCATACTGCCCAGGCATAAAAGCTCAGTTACAGGATATCACTTTCCATAGGCATATAGTACAGACAGACTGCAACTCTACCCAGTGGCAATCAGTACATAACCTTTGTCTTCTCTAAACTAACTGCAAGTTCTAGAGGTATTTGCACCCACCCCTGTACAAACAGCAAAACAACACTTGCAAGTTTTATTTGGACTGAGCCACTGATGCTGTCAGCCACAAAGAGTAAACTGCAAAGCAACTGCAAAGTACCTGAGGGGCAAATGTCAATGTTGTTTGCAATTTTACATGATTGAACAGTGTTCCAGAAGTGAAGAATCTTGCCAGTGCTTCCTCAAAAAATGCTGCATAAACAGAGTAAACAAAATTGGATCTGGTTTCACTCTAACAGAGACAGAAAAATGTTTGGGCAGCTTGAAGGAACACATGGCAGAATAAGGATTGGCACTTATCTGATGCAGGAACACAAAGAGCTTCTCGGGAGACCCAAGGCTTCCCAGCAGGCTCTAAAGGGCTGGACTGACTGTTGTACCCCAAATTTTCTTGATGTCAATGAAAGACATGGAGACTACAATGCTTATCATGACTGCTCTCTTTGATCTGTCACCCAACAAAAATTATGTCCACCATTCCCCAATCATGCTCTAAAGCTGTCCTGGGACTCTGGGAGCTTGCCACGTAGCACGAGTAAAAGCACAGAAGCCAAGGAGGGTCCTAGCCAATATTTTATTTAATAGTTACAATGCATGCCTCTTCCCCCTTGTAAATCTTAACTAAGGTCACATATTTGAACTTGAGAGACAACACCCTCCTCCCAGGTTTGAAAGAAAGGCTTTGTAGACAGACTCTGTCAGGACTGTGAACCTTAGCCTAGAGCAGAGCTTTCCAAACTGTGTGCCGCGACACATTAGTGTGTCGGCAGCAGTGTGTAGGTGTGTCGCGCGAAATGCAGAACATTTTGCAGAAGGGCACCGCGGAGCTCCCTTACTTGCGTCTGCTTCCCTTGGCCCCTCCCCCGGAACTGAATTACTGTGTCGCGAAATGATGCATGTCTAAAAAGTGTGTCACCAACATGAAAAGTTTGGAAAACTCTGGCCTAGAGGTTTCTTTTCACTTGTTACTGACCTTTTTGATGGACACACCTGTGTCCTTCAGTAACCTGAAAAACTATGCTGGCAAGAGCTTAAGCTGCTAGTAGGGCCACCCATGTTGGACAGATTTGGAAGTAGAGGTAATCTACAACAGTAGAGTCTGTTTTTTCATAGGGTGGCTATCTATAGCAATTGCAATGGGGCCAATGTCTTCCAAATGGTTAAACACCATCATGTCAATGGCAAGACAACAGATAAGCTCACACATGGAAGTCACTCATGGTAAAAGTGACATTCAAACCCGTTTGAGTTAATGACATCTAAGGCACTAGCACAGGAATTGGCAATTCCCAGTACACGTGACCATTGTCCTCAGCATGCCACAGCTGGCCCAAGCTCCAAGCAGCTGACACCAGCCATGGAACCTGGGCTGCTGGCAGCAAGTGGCCAAGAGGCTGTAAGCAGCTGGCCTGCCGCCTGTTGCAGCTGCCCAGAGCCCGGGCCAGCTGTGGTAGGCAGTCAGGAGGCTGCAAACAGCTGTGCCGGGCTCTGCAGCCCTGGGACCAGTTCTGTGGCTGCACATGTGCTTCTGGATGGGCAGTGGGGGAGAGGGCCAGGGTTGCGCTGCCCCAGGCCCCTTCCCAACTGTACACCTGGAGGTGCACACACAGCCACCACCACCACGGAGCTGATGCTGGAACTGTGGAGCCCTGTGCAGCTGTTTGCAGCTTCCTGACTACCTGCCACAGCCAGCCTGCTGCACCAAGCTCTGGTACCCTGGCACTGGCTCCATGGCAGCGGCAGATGCATGCACGCCTCAGCAATGGCAAGGAAGGGGCCAGGGCAGCACAACCCCAGCCCTTTCTCCACTGTCCACCTGGAGGCGTGTATGCAGCCACTGCCAGCAATAAGGATCTGGCCCCTCATGGCTCCCCCACTTCTGGCTGTCAAATCAAGGCGTGGGTGAAGGTCAGGTTGTTTTTGGCACTCTGGCCAAAAATGTTGCCAACCCCGGCACTAGCACAATGGAGTGCAGTTCTCTGTAAACAGGGAGGTGTGATGCCCACCACTCTACGAAACTGTCATATTTAGCCTTGTTAGTTTTAAGTCATATAGGAGGCAAGGTAGATTTGCACTCAACTGACCAAAGTAGATTATATATATTTTTATTTATATATTATATATGAAAAGCTGTGAAAAGTAAATGATGAAGTAAGCTTCTGCTCACAAAAGCTTGTCTTGTTTAAAAAAAAATTAACTTTGGTGACTCAACTGGTACAAATCTACCCTACCTAATGCATATCTAGCCTTTTCAGGGCCTAGTAGCTTTTGCTTTTCCAATGGATGTAAAAGATGCTAGGGTAAAACAGTGAAAGTGAAACAATGCAAACAACAATCACTTTAATCCACGCATGCACTGGGTCTTGACATTTTCTGAAATCCATTTGCGATAGAGGAGTAGTGAGGCAACAGGCACAGTGATGCTGGAACTAGTGAATAAAAGATCTAATAGAAGTGAAAAACTGTAGGCTTTACACAGATCTGAAGACATCTTCCATTAAAATCAGATCATGACGTATATTACCTAGATTCAAAAGAATCTAGAAGGTCAAAATGTTTTAATTTTTTTTATCCAAAGCTTTGATTCCATTCAGAAACTGTGACAAAGTGATGGAGGCGAACATGCAGTACAGCCTGAGTCCATAGAAAGAAGCCTGTCCCTTACAGGGGCCATCTGAAAGTGCCAGTTTGAAGAAGCCATCCACAAAGCTTCAGAAGGAAAGCAGGGTTTAACAATCTTTTGCCCCTTAAAAAAATATTATTATTTTTAAACAGCAAAAAGATAGAGGGGCCTCATTCAGTGAAAAAAAACACAACTAGTAATTTGAATTTCTGGAAATGGGAGTATGATGTCAAATTGGCCTCCAGAATCAAGCTCACAACTGCCTTAAGAAGAGCTAACTACATTTCATAAAACTACTGTTCCCAATAGACAGAAAACAAATCTGGCTCTCCAAAACATGCAAAACAAGATATATTTATTATGTCCAATTGTAAACTACTTGGGATTAATTTGAAAGAAGAGCCCAGAAGCTTGCAAATTTCTTGTCTGAAGTTATCTATGGACTCAGAGTTCAAGACCCACACTGCCATCTGACCAAATAAGCTACTTTTGTACACTTTATAATTTGATTAAAAATGAATAAGAAAGCAAATGCACATTTTTGCAAGGATGCTACCAAGATAATTAGAAGGTGAAACAACATAATAATCAATTAAATGTCACACTTAAGAATGGATCAACAGGTTTGAATTATGCAATCAATAAGGATATATTAGCTTTGTTTTGGGAGAATTAAGGAACAGCCAGCTTTCTCTTAGTCCTAGCCAACAGAGTGTACTGACCAAACTAATGAAAGACATAGGTTTCAACAGGGCAGTAGTCCTCAGCCTTTATAAACTAGAAGCACCTTTCTGTAACTTTTGTGAAACAAGAGGCACCCCAATTCAAAAGTGGATTCATTTATGGCAGCGATTACCTGCTTGAAGAGGGACGAGGAAGGAGAAGTAGCCAGCAGGGAAGAGTATGTTCTGCAGTGTGTAGGAGGAAGGGGAACAGCTAGTAGGGAAGAGCCTGCACTTATTCCCCTTATCTCCTCGCTCCCTAGCACCTTCAAAGGCTGTCAAGGAACCGGCTAAGTCATCCCAGTTGAGAATCACTGCAATAAGGCACTAAGTGTTTATTCTGATCTTGAACCACCACCAGAAAGAGCTCCCCCAACACACACAGTGTATTCATTGCTCTTAAAGAAGTGCAGCTAGAGAGGCTTGCAGTAGCAATTCTTAACCACTTCAACTTAGTCATATGCTTCTAGGATCCATTTTTTAATTCTACTCCCCCTTCAAGCATACCCCCCTCACCAAAAAATATATATATTTCTAGATATAAACAAAGATGACACTCAAGTCATGCACAACTACCACCCAAAAGAATCCACTGGAAAATTCACTAAAATGGTCTATTTCTAGGTTTCACATACATATTTTGCTAGCCTCACTACACCAGAGTGGGCAAAATATGACACACCAAATGATTCCATCTAGCCTGCAGCAGGTCTCTTGGCCCTGCCTAACACAGGGGGCAGCCCAGGCAGTGGCATGTGTGGCTGGTCCCACCAGGCCTGGGGAGAGAGATGCCACCTGGCACAACCTGCCTTATCCCAACATGCAGCTCTGGGGCACGCTGGGAGTTGTCTCCAGGGCCAGGCAGTAGCAGTGCAGCAGCCAGACTTAGCTTCCCAGCAGCCCCTGCTGCTGCTACTCAGGAGCAGGTGCATGCCCCACTGCTGCCAGACAGACCGGCCCAGCCCTCCTGGGATCACAAGACAGTGACAACATGGGGCCAAGTCCCAGGGCAGAGCCATGATCTGCTCTCTGCATGCCCCTGCATTGGGCAATGGAATCACAGGACAGGAAACCGGTGCCCCGTGTCATCACAGGGATGAACGGGGAGTGGATCATGGCTCTGCCCTGGAACCTGGCTCTGTGCCGTCACCGCCCTGTGATCCCAGCCACCCATCCTGCTCCCAGACACTGTTCCCTGCCTTCCCGTGGCCTCATCCCATCTGTCCAGCTGAGTGCACCCTGCCCACTGGGGTCCTGGGCTGGTCTCTGTGGAGAACCTGCTCACCCACTCCATCCAGTGCCCCTAGCAGTGGGTGTAGGGTGGACAGGCCTGGGGCCAGATAGGATAATTTGGCATCTTCCTAGCTGCCACCCTCCTCACCAGAAGGTGTAAACGGCTGACAGGGGGCCTAAGCCAGGTCAGCACCTCCCTGACCTCCTTCCAGCTCTCAAGAACTCACCAAAACTCCATAAGTAGCCCTCCAGTCAAAATAAAATAAAGATGTTACTTTAAAAACAAAAGGATTCAAATTTTATTTGTCTTTGGGGTCTCAAAAAAATTAACTGTGTGGTGAAGATGAAGGAGACTTCAGTGAAGCTCATAACACTTACACAGTCTTTTGTTGTGTTGGCCTTGACAAACACTCAAATATTTTGCCTTTTTCCTCTGATGGTTTTGTCCAGGCAATGGCGATGCAAATAGGCTATCAATAACATCTAGACCTCAGAAAAAGAAAAAAAATATTTTCTTCTGCATGGTCTCTGGCTTTAGGATTACCATTCCTGATATGCCCTTCCCTATAGACCATCTTTGTGGGTTGAGGGCCCAATTAGGTGATTCCAGGTATACTGGATAATCAAAGTAGTCCAGTTCTCCACAGCAGGCAAACTTTAAGCATCAGGTCATAAGGTTATGTTTCGGTACCAACAGCCCCTTCATTTCCCAAAACTCAGCAAGACTGACCATAAAGCACATACTTTTCATAGAATCACAGGACTGAATGGGACCTCTCAAGGGTCATCTAATTTACCACCCTGCACAAAGGATACCTTGTCTTTAAGCCATCCCAAACAACAGCTCATCCAGCTCCTTGAGAACCACCAACGAAAACTAGCAATTTCCGTAACCAGTTGCTCCACTGCCCTATTATTCTGACAGTCAAGAAGTTTCCCACCCCCCTTAGACTTAATCAAAATCTGTTTTCTGTAATTTAAACATATTTGTTTATGTCCTGCCCTCAAGGCAAGCAAAAACAGTTATTCTCATTCTTCTGCATGGCAGCCTTTAAAATATTTGAAAACTGCTGTCATATTCTAACCCCTGTCCCAACCTTTAATCTTCTTTTCCCAAAGCTGAACATAACTAGTTCTCTTCTGACACACAGCTTGCATTTTAACCCTTTCATCTTTGTCAGTTGCCTCTGGACCCTCTTCAATTTAGCTGCATCCTTCTCAGAATGAAAAGCCCAGAACTCTACTTAATACTCCAGCTGAGATCTAACCAGTGCCAAGGAGACAAACTCCCATATTTTACATATTACACTCCTGTTAATACAGATCAGAATTTTATTTTTATATATACATATAACAGCATCATGTTGCTGAGTCATGTTCAGTCTGTGATCTACCAAAACCCCCAGATGCTTCTCAGCAATGCTACTGCCTAGGCAACCATCTCCCATTCCATATTTATGCGTTTGATTCCCCTCCCCTCCACTTCGCTCAGTAAGATTTGCCTTTGGCGAATTCCAAAAATGCAAGACAGAATGACGGGTCTTTATAGGCAAAGTTGTGACACTCAGTGCTGATAGAAGGAGAAGCCACATGAGCCACTGTTAACCAGAGAGCTATAACATCAAATATCCTGAGGTGAACAGTTCCAAAGGAACAAATTACAGTACACTTGCTAATGTTTGTACAATCAAATGATGCATGTGTTTATTCATTCAATATTTCCAAGAAAAACATACCCAATGCATCCAGGTTAAAAAAAGGAAAAGCTTTGATAATTTCAGCAACTTTGTGAAGAGCCATCTATGATTTGGGAGCCCCAGTCCAAGTATCACTGAAAAACTGATCACATAAGTAACTGAAACTCTCTTACCTGGGCCCATTGCTATCCTTTCTCCTGGTGGATGCACTGCCTTGTCCTGACTTTGCTCCTTTGTCCATACGTTCATTGGCATTCCTCTCCACAATCTCCCCCTCATCCAGTGCTCTATGCAATCGGTAGTTCACCATCTTCAGAACAATGAAGAGAGCTGCTATCACTGGACAATAGACTGCTACTATCACCATGGAAGAAGGAAGGGCCTTTGAAAAGAAAAAAAGAAAATGAAGCAGGCAGACAAGCTTTTAGACACTAATACTCCCAAGCACATATACAAATGACTAGAATTAGCAGCTTTTGCTGTGTATTGAAGAAAGAGACAATTTCCCAAAACAAACGTAAGAAAATCTATGTAAAATAGCAACATGTATGACTTGTTCCAAGGGTGGGGGGGAAGGCGAGAAGCCATGTTAGGCAGAAACAAAAAGCAGGGTGGCACCTTATAGCTTATAGGCCAACTCATTCTGAGGGGCATAAGCTTCTACAGGCTACAGTCTATTTCATCAAATGCATCTCACAGGGCAGGCTATAGCTTAAGGAAGATCATGCCTCTTTGAATGAGTTAATCTATAAAGGTGCCACCGCACTGCGCCTTGTTCCAATTAGTTGTGTCAAACCAAATACAGTTCTAAGGCAAGGGAAAACAAGGAAGGCATAACTGGACCATGCTAGAAAACATAGCATACAAAGCAGCACACTGTGCTGACACAAAGAACTACATTAAGAATCCCAAATAACTCTTCTACATTTGCTACATAGTAAGCATCATGCACATATAAAGGTAGTAGAGTTGGATCTTTGGAAACATGCCATTCCCACACCACACTCGGCCTTTCTACCCAGCTGTAATCAAAAACACCAAAAAGAAGGACCAAACATACCAACAGTAAACATGGAGCACTAAATAAAATGATCTGACGACTAAGAAGCAAGGTGCTACAATGAGTTTGTTTTAGGGTTTTGTTGTTGTTTTTTTTTTTTTTTTTTAACTTTAGATCAGTGATTCTCAACCAGGGTGCCATGGCACCCTGAGGTGTCTTGAGATACTTTCAAGAGTATTGCAGTACGCCACAAAATGTTAGCACTGATAGGTTTGCAAACATGCTTCACAAGATAAACCCAGAGGCTTCAAATATTAATTCACAGTTGTGGTCTTCCTGAGCTCTTTGCAAAAGAAAAACTGTTTTATTAATTTTTTCGTAGTCAACAGAGAGTGAAAACTGAGTGCCCTCAAGTCTAAAAAGGTCAAAAACTACTGCTCTAGATGGTCTTAGACTTGATTTGTCATCTCAAGAGCTACTCCCACATAATAATCACCCAAGCCAAACATGTTTTTCTTGCCCATGCAAAAAGATTCACTTGTTGATGCCATATGACCTAGACACCTGAGCCTCACCCAGAGCTAATCTAGAAGATTGCATGCTACAATTTGATACAAAAGTAGCAACACAACAAAGGTGACCTGCAAAGGATTGTTTAAGTGAGCTCACACCCCAGCCTTTTTAATATGAGAAAAATAACTCAGGAATTCGTTAGCTTGATTTAACCTTGGAAGTACCAAAAATTATCAGAACTTCAGAGTTTGTTAAAAGACCTCAGGAATTTCTGTTTTAAACTTTGATACTTCAATAGAGGGGCAAAAGTACTAAATCTTTAACCAGCTCCATTTACCCAAACTGTTAGTCTCTGATAATCAAACAATTTAGAGACTGACTAGCAAATCTGTCCTCTTCCTGACTTATCTTCACTCTTGGCCCTCTCATTATAACCCACGGCAACAGAATCTTTCAGCCTGAAGAAGGCCTCAGTTACTAACCAAGCTATATAGCAGGTAATAACCAAAACCTCCTCACCCCCAGAGCAGCATGAAATGCACAAGTCCAGCTTTGCTCTCTGTACAGCGCCATTTACATTATAGTTGCTGTGGGCAAGTTCTACAACACTAAACCAATGGTGTTAAACTTATCTGGTCCTTTGGGTTGGATGAGTGGTGTGGGGCTGATCTAGCACATCACATCATTGTCATACCTGTACTAACCTTTTAGTCTTTTCAGACTGCAACCACCTCTGTTATCCTTTAATCATAACTTCTTACTAGCAGGATGATTAAAAAATTCTCATCTCATTTTACATGTTATACACTTCAAAGCCTATGTTTTTGTTAAGCACATAATGACAAAGTCAAGGAATTCTCATCATCAACAGCAGCCAGCAAAGCTCCCCAACTTCCCACAACTGGGAACTGTCCAGTTTGGTGAAGAGGCAAGGAGCGATGGCTGCTGCTTCTCTCACCTCCCAGTTTACAGGAGAGGCAACAGGGGGTGAAGCCAGCTTCCACATCTTCTCAAGGTGAGCATAACCCAGTTTCAGAAAGGTAGAGAGCCTTTCCCCTGGCTCCATTCCTCTTGGTTCCCAGGAGGATGTAAACTAGGGGAAAAATCTCCCAGAAGGAGCAATTTAACCCTGGTTGTTGCCAGGTTCTCTCTCACCTGGAGTGGCCATATTTGCACCAGGAGAAAAAACTTGAACATCTGTGCACTTTCAGTTTCTACCAGCAGAATGGTGATTGTCCCAATAGAAACTGTACATTTGTACCCAGTCCATCTTTAAACACTGAATGGAAGAGCAGGACTGAAGGTTATAACCTAGAAAACTTTCAGACACGTGCTGGATGATATCAACTATATGACACATTTTACCTCACCTTCCTTTACAAGGAAGTGCTATACATACAACAAACAACAAATGGTAGTGCTCATGTTGAAATTTAGTTTAAAAGTACTCCTTACTAACTCATGACCTGTGTGGATGGGAAGGGGGTGGGGGAGGGAGGGTGTGATAAAATATATTCCTGGATCCCCTGCATCAGTACAAGATGCCATGTACTGTAAATATTTACTTTCTGATTAGTTAAAAGCAAGCAGGGTGCCCAATGTTTTGTCCTGTCTCTAGCAAAGAGACAGAGAGAAAAACAAGCAAGTCTGTAATACGGCATTCAGAAGGGAGACTGCTTGTTACCATTCCTTCACAAACTCATTAAAAAAGATTAGTCTCTTAAAGCTGTCTTGGAGAAAAGTAATACGATTTTTAAGTCAACTCCTATAATGCAGTTAAATGGGAATGGGTACTCATAGGCTAAGCTACACCATGTGTAATTTAAAGCAGGACTTCACTCATCAGTCCACCTGAGAAGGAATCAAACAGTATTCTACAAAGATATGCAAATGATCCACTGTTATGCACTCAAAAACCAAGATAATACTAGATTGGAAGATGAGGGCATGTTTATCTGCACACCTATCCCCAGCCTAGTGTGCAATTCTTCTAAAGGACAAGAGAATTTTTCCCCACCTATTTTAGGTCCTTACCTCTCTACTGCATTCTCCTGTGTGCCTATACAGCTTCTATCAACACAGTCCTCTCCGGTGCACTCTTTTCATGTCCTTGGGTCCACCTGGCCAAAGGCAAATAAAAAAAATAGCCCAAAAACCTGGGCCCCAACACTAATGTTTATTATGTACCCATATGCAAGATGCTCAACTTGCATACCTTGTTTTCCTTTCCTTCTCATGAAAAGACCAAAGTAGACTATGAATATAATAAAGTTAGTTTCCTGCTTGACCTGTGCATAACAATTTTAAAAGAAAATACCTTTCAAGAAGGTGAATTAATTAGTTTTGCTTCTTTTCCTGAAATACCTTCCTTTCTCTGTATGGTGTGTCTCAGTTTTAAAAACAAAAAGAGCTTAAACAAGAGAACAAAATAACTTATAAAACCAAGAATTGTGTGTGCAATTAAATAAAATAGCCTTTCAATGTCTGCCAGCTGACAAGCAGATTCATCAGGCACCTGACTAGACCTCTTATGTGTACACCATGATCCAGATTTCAGCTAAAGAAATTCTACAACATTCCTGGGTAGCTTGTTCCATTGTCCCACTGTCCTGATGCTCAGGAAGTTTTCAGAGATTCAATCTAAATCTGCTTTGCTACAATTTAACCTCATTGCTTTGTCCCCTGTCATCTGAAGCAAAAGAACAGTTGTTCCCCCTCTTCTTTATGGCAGCCTTCAGCTATTTCACAACTGCTATCATGTTTCTCCCCACTCCAATCTTTTTCTCTAAAGGAAATGCACCTAGTTCCCTGAACCCTTCCTCATACCGACTGCATTCCAACTCTAGCAACTTTTGTTGTTAGGTTTTGTTTCTAG